>NC_049996.1:842932-849849 GCF_000003815.2 Branchiostoma floridae
CAGGTTTAAAATGGATACCTGCCTTTCGGTTGGGGAGGTAAAAAGCGGTGCCGTATACAAAGTTGACAACAACCCACTGCCCCAGCGGTCTAAAAAAGGGACCACATTATTTTTAAATAATAAACATAAAAAATTGACTAATAACACTAGCTATCGAGTTTTGGACAACGTATGTTTCAAATTTTCAAAATTTAACCCAAATGCTAGCAAGCTTGATACAAGTATAAGCGTGCCTTGTGAAAAGACTCCGATGTTGTATAGTATTTAGCCACAAAAAGAGAGTTTAAAACGAAATACTTCTTACACCCATGAAACTTCAAAGGCTAGAGTTGTGCAAAAGTATTAGACACAACGTAAATGCCCACAGATAGAGATAAGGGGTGGCCTTGCTCCTAATCCTAAGGATTGAGAAGAAATGTCCTCATTAAAATCTATAAACTCGTGCGTATATCAAGTCTTAAACTATCGGAGATTTTAGACGGAAAAAGGTGACATTATCCATGAACTAGACACTTTTTCTTCCAGGTCATATGGCTTAATAAAAGATAATATCTGTATTTGTATCGCCCGTATAACGGTCCTTCGGCGTAACACATAAACTTCAAAAGAAAAGAAAATCTTCAACTTATAAAAAGTTTATGCCAGAGGTGTTACCAAGCGTTTTGTTGAAACACAAACGACAAAAGAGGAGGATATACTAAACCCGCTATATCGTGTGCATCAAAATCATAATGAAGTTAGTGTAAATGTATATCTGCCCCCCTCCCCCACCCACCAACACTGACCTTAGCGTAGGGCCAAGGTGACAAAGACACACTTTAAACCAACTGTCGTATTCTTACCGTTCAATTTCTGCACTCACTTGTCCAATTAGATTAAGGTACTACTTAGGAAAGAGTGCAATAGACCTCCCTGGGTCGTGGTATTGAATTTGACTTCAAACCCGCCGTAGCTAAGTTACAAATAGGTGGGTAAAAGGGTTTTGGTGCAATGTCTTTGATTTTGTCCAATGAAGTTAAGCGGCTTACTCTTTTCTTCTTTACTAGATCAAGGCTTAAAGTCGTTTTGTGAAGAACGAAGAACACATCCGGTCAAAGTCAAGTGAAAATGAAAATGGAAAAAAAATCATAACGAAATTGCCCTCTATGATACTGTTGTTAGGGTAAGAAATTCTAGAAATTTACTACTAGAACAGTGCAAATCTAATGTTGTGTCAGCCAATTTTTGGTACCCAATTTTCTACCGTAAGATAACGTAAGAATCGTCATAAACCGAGCTTGTGTCTTCAGCCCCAATGTTCTATATAAGGAATGGCGCTTAACCCAAATATCTCCTCGTCTGTCGAGCGAATATCTTAGATCGAGGTCTATAGAGTAACTCCTTTAGATCTATCTTGACTAACACCCTTGCAGGCAATGTCTTAATTTTCTACTAAGTTATCATTCTCTTTTATTCAATCATAGACACAAAACGAAGGCCATATGTTCTGTTTAGGACGTAGTGCTAGCTTAGTCCTGGTATCTTCTGTCTTTGGAGCGGGTGTCTGACAGATTGTGTGCGTCCTTAGCACTATCTTTACTTCTACCCCCGCAGTCAAGGTCTTCATTATCTTCGCCAAGTAGCTATAGGTAATGCATGTTTTTGGTATCGTATGTTTGCCCCTGTGTGTGTGTGTGTGTATGTATGGTGTGTGTGTGTGTGTGTGTGTACGCTTCAAGGTTATGCATGTTTTCAGTGCCTTATGTTAGTCTGTCTGTGTGTGTCTCTCTCTCTGTATGTGTGTGTGTGTGTGTGTGTGTGTGTGTGTGTGTGCGAGCACGTGTGCCTGTGTGTGTTAACTTTATGGACAACATAACTAGAGAAGCTGTGGATGGATCCTCATGATATTTGGGTTGGGTTAGGAAAAACAGAGGTCCAGTTCAATAATGGGCCGCTTTCTGTGGTACTGCAGTAGAAGTTATGGTTTTGATATTTCGTCTATTCCTGTTTTCTTTTATAAAATCATACATAGTCTCAAAACTGAAGCCGCATATTTTGACCTCTTAGTGGCTTTCTGTGGTATTGCAGCAGCGTATGGTTTGATATCTCGTCTACATATGTATGATGTTTTCCTTTCGTCTCATTTAATTTCAAGCAACCATAGACCCGAACCAAGGCCGCATATTTTGCTTTTACGTTCTGTCTAGGAAGTAGTGTCTTTGTAGCGGATATCTTGTCCTATAACCCCTTACAAGTATATCTTCCCTACTATACCCCTGGAGCCAAGGTCTCCCTCCCGGAGTGCTGGAGGTTCTAATTTTCCTGTGAGAGTGTAAGTAAAGACGGATGTAGGGTTAGCGAACCTGCCAACACGCACAGGTGCAGGGTACAGTCAGATTAACAAGGCTCAGGCGGCCGGGAGGACACACTTCCACAGCCTTTACACAGAAACTCTCGGAAATTTTCGGTCAGTAGGGCCGATATCTATCTGAGGTCTTACGCGCACTTCCACAGACGTACACAGAAATTCTCGGAAACTGTCGGTCAGAAGAACCGATATCAGAGGACACACTTCCACAGCCTTACACAGAAACTCTCGGTAAGTGTCGGTCAGAGGGACCGATCGATATCAGAGGACACACTTCCACTGCTTTACACAGAAACTGACGGATATTTTCGGTCAGTAACTTGGCCGATATCTGAGCGCACTTCCACTGACGTACACAGAAATTGTCGGAAATTTTCGGTCAGAAGGACTGAACAGAGGACACACTTTGAAACATACCTACACAGAAACTCTCGGAAAGTGTCAGAAGGACATACATCAGAGGACTTACGCGCACTTCTACAGCCTTTAACACAAGTTCTCGGTAGTTAGCTAGACTGAACAGCAGAGGATAAACTTTAACAGCCACATATAGAAATTCTCGGAAGTTTTCGGTCAAAATAACCGAAGACACGACATATATCCACAATTGTACACAGAAATTATCAGTCACAAGGACCGAAGAGAGAACACAATTTGAAATTCTTAGCAATTTTCGGACGGAAGACATCGAACGAGCTATAGATTATAACAAGAAAGCTATATCCCTCTCAAACTTCACGACCATAGGATCTCCTGAACACGAGATGTCAAAACCGGAAGTTCTGGTGCAGCATTGTAGAAAGGCGCTAGGGGGCCCTTAATCGAACTTTCTTTTTCTGACACATATCCACCTACTAAATATCAAGTTCCAAATGCAGCTTTTTGAGTTATGCCGTCCACAGACAGATAGAAAGACTTACTGAATCGAAAACCTCTTGGTGTAGAATCATACGTGCCATACTGTTCTCATCAAGTCGTTTTACTAAACTATAACCGACACAGCTGCACAGCTTGGGGTGAAACGGTAGCCATACTGTATCATTTCAAAAATCCGCTAATTTGGCAGTCTGTACAGGGAATACTAAATCCCCTCCCACCTAAAGACAAAACCCGACGATTTCGCCCCAAGTCCCGCCAAACAGGTGAAACCTTGCCGCCTAAACTTGCAGCTGTACGGTTCTGTCAGACGAGATTTGGCACAAAACTTTTAATGGCGTTTCTGTGGCAAATGTTTTTGGGGCTTAAGCTATGCCCCGATAGCTGTGTCTCAAATAACGGTTCGTTTGCACCTGCACTTGGCGGTATGCATTGATCTACTCCCACTTGCCCTGTTTTTGTCGTCTGAAATTCGAAAAGTGATAGTTGAGATTTAAAAAGGGCGGGAAAGGCGGAGGAGTGGACGGAGCAGTAGCTAGCTATGGAATTTCTTTCATATCATAAGGCAACAAATATAGCTACATGCTGACATGTTGTGATATCTGCATTGTAAACATAAAAGTTAGTAGAAATTGAATATGGCCATGTTGATTTGATTAAGTGGATGTCATTCACGCTCGCATCAATTTTCGGGTGTTTCCACAAAAAAAAGTTTCAACTGTAAATTGTGTAAAGTACCTAAAAAATGTGTAAATATGTGCCGTAGATTGCCCAAAAATATCAAGGAATACCAAAGTTAACTCCAAGATGTGAAAGAATAAAATTAAGGATCTATTGTTCTGTGTGTTCAGTCAGTTGTTTCCTTGTTCAACCTCCTTGCTCCACGCAGACATAAAAATGGGTACCTGACTTCAGTTGGGGAGGTAAAGATGATGGAAAGAGAGGGTTGGACTCCGATACCATGTCCTACATACAGTGGACAACAACTCACTGCTTTTAGGCCATAGGACTACTTACCTTTGCCTGCAAACTTTCTAATGCTCATATTTTCAAAAATAAATGAACAAGCAATTCTGTCAGAAATCTATGCCACTTATATTGAAGTGTTGTTGCGGAAATGTCTTTTAAATTTTAAGGAGTAAATCCATATGACACAAACTAAAACACTTTCAGATGTCCAGCTAGAACCCTCCCCCTCATTCGTCCTTTCTCCAGATGTATGTTGTTATGAGAGTGAATTACCAGCCAATGAAAACATGCCTTAGATAACCTTCATTACTTCATCACCAGGCCTGTCACATTTACTGTAAAAGGTGGAATGTTTGCATGGATCAAAAGACTAGCCAAAAAGACAGAAAAAGCATTTTGTATCACCTCAATAGAGGCATACAACTTATTATATAACAAGCTTTAAATTTACCCTAAGTCCAGCTTTCTAGGTGGTGAAAAGCAATGTCCACATTTCAGGGAATTGAAAAAAGAAATGTAGCCACAATAACTATGATAAATACACTCAGATATACATGTATAATATACATGCCAATGGTTTGGAATGAAATCCTGCTTACATGTAATAATTATTGAAATGTCACAAAAAAGTTTTCACACAGAAGCTTGCTTCATTGGAGGAATGTCACAAAAAAGTTTTCACACAGAAGCTTGCTTCATTGGAGGAATGTAGTAAGAAAAGCATTTCAACACTACCAATGTCTAAGCATGAAAATGACAAAAAGATACAGAAAGTGGAGGTTCTGCTGCAGTACCAAGGAAAGCTGCTAGAGGCCCAAAATCGACTTTGACCTTCACACAAGCCAAATATCAAATATAATCACAATACATCCAGAGGGTCTTAAGTTATTGCTCCGGAAACACATATACACAAACAGGCCCAAAACTATACCTCCATTTTTCACAGAGGTAATAAAATTCAATGTAATTTAGTGCACTCAAAGTGCTGCTTTATTCTTTGTGCAATGTACATGCATTGAAAACACTTCAGAACTCTTGATTATTCAAAGAAAAAGTTTTTCTTGTTACATGATTTCAAACAATATCAGTAAGTCATTGATTCAACACAAAAATCCAATGGTGCAAGATTTCTAACTAACAAGACTTTGACAATGTCTATTTCACAGAATTCCGTTTTCTACCTGTAGGTTGTTGTGTTGTGTTGTCAAGTGAACTAAAATGACCCTAGATTTCATACATGTATCTTTTAAATGTCTGAGGGTTCAAAATACAGGAAAACAAAACACCAGACAAGCATCTATGCTCAAGATAACGACTTTTACAACAACTGTTTGAATCTTACAAATAAAGCTCACTTGCTACTTAGCCATAAGTTCTAGCAAATCTTATATCTATGGCACAAGGGCTATCTAATAGTAGGTACATTGTACAACAAACAATAAGTCTTTCTTTAACTGTACAAGGCACTTTGGACTTTCACTCTGATTTTATCATAAGATTTTTTTTAATGAAATATACATCAAACTTAAAGTGCCAAACAACATTGAGAATATTATCAATAGAGTTACATTTCTCATAATAGTCTTTTATTTTTCATAATATGTACAATTGGATGGAGTTTGTGTTAAAGAATTTTGTAAAATAATCTATGACGCAATTCCAAGAGAAGTCGAGTTGTTGAAAGAAGGAGTGGTCAAATATTATGATTCATCTTCTGCATACTCTTGAAGGTCAAGTCTATTTGAAGGTGACCCCAGTGACCTTGAGGATCTCAAACCTCCTCTTCCCATTGGATGTCGTTCCTGGGTTTGTAGGTCGGTGGCATGGGAAGATTGTCAAGGTCGGGGACGGAATCCTTAGACAAGTCATTAAGACCTGCATATAGGAAACAAACAACAAACAAAATATCTCTTAGAATAGATATGTGTGGATATAATAAAAATGGACACTACAATACACACTGAGGGCTTTCTGTTTCTTTGTGTTGTTTGTATTACATACCCAGGGGTGCCTAAGCATTTGCACGAACCCTATGAAATTCGTACGAATATTATGTGATACACACGAATCACTATGCGAAAACGCACGAATATTACGAAATTCGCACGAATCACTATGCAAAAACGCACGAATATTATGAAATTCGCACGAATCACTATGTGATTCACGAACCGAATTTCAAGGCATGGAATAGACATTTACCGTCGCAAAGATGTATTTGATAGCCTGTGAGCTACTGTTTTTCTTCATTTCGGCGTGTTTCAGCATATTTTCCGTCGCCGCCGATCGAAGCCGCCATCTTGAAAATCCCACTCCGTCTGTCACCTGACCCCGACAGTGGTTGCGCAATTTCGCATAAGGATTGTGCAAATCTCATAAGGTTCGTGTGAATCACATAGTGATTCGTGCGAATTTCATAATATTCGTGCGTTTTTGCATAGTGATTCGTGCGAATTTCATAATATTCGTGCGTTTTCGCATAGTGATTCGTGTGTATCACATAATATTCGTACGAATTTCATAGGGTTTGTGCAAATGCTTAGGCACCCCTGATACCCAGCAAACTGTCTCATGGCATATTAACTACACTAGGCTTGTACTGACGAGAACAAGGTAGCAGGAAAATGGACTGTTCGCAGTAGTTTTGAGGTTGCGGTAGCGCCATTGACTGCATTATCATACTACAATGGAAAATGCTTGCAGTGTTTTAAGTTCATACCAAAGC
>NC_049996.1:850203-867061 GCF_000003815.2 Branchiostoma floridae
GATTCTGATTCTGACAAGAAAAATAGTGTTTGAAATACAATTGATAACATCAGGCAAAGGACGAATTCGAAATTTTCCCTTTATCTTCCTAGTTTAATTACTACATGTATACAAAGTCCTGATATGTGATTTTCAAAATTTTTTAGGGCTAGTCAAACCTGTACTTAGTATAGGTGATTATCTAAACATAAAATATGACCATAATTCAATGTCTTTTAGTATTATCATAACTTTAAGTTAGTAAAACTTTGAGCTGATTTCATGAGTCCCAAGAACTGGATTGTGGTCACCTGTTTTTGGTGGTTCCTTAGATTACTTTTCCATTATTGTCATTGACACAAGCAGTAAGAATCCTGTCTAAAATGGATCCAGTCTAAAAGGTAAAGGTAAGTTCAATCGCCTTTTTAATGTTTAAGGCCATATTTAGGGACATGGATCCACTGTGTCCATGGCACAGTATATTGCAAGGTGGAGCCCATCCCTCTACTCCCACTACCTTTTACATCCCCAACCAGTATAGGTACCCATTTTTTCACCTGGGTGGAGAGAGGAAAATTTTTTGAAGTACCTTTCCCATGGGCACAACACAGTGGCATGTCAGAGGATTATAACCCAAGACCTTTGGGTCTGGGCCAAACAAACACCCTAACCATTATGCCAATACGGCACCACTAGATTCAGTCTACTATTTTCTTCAAGTCTAACTTTATAGGTTTAATTGTATTTCTACAACTACCACAATCTATTTCATGCATAAAACTTCAACTTTGACCCCTGACCTTTGACATCCAGACCTGGTACCCCCTCCATGGCCAGACTGCCACCCTTGCTCAGTCGGTCCACCAAGAGCGAAAGGTGCTTCTTCAGTTTCCCAGTGTCCTTTGCGATCCCCAGGGCGGGAGGGTTGGTGACGGAGTCTTTGGTACTCTTGGCGAGACAAGTCCGTAGGAGATGAGTGATGGCCGCATCAACGATTTCTTCCCAGCCCTGAAAAAACAGATTACAAACAGTAAACAATAACAACTGAGTTATCAAAACTCAACCAGAACTAGGGTGTTCAAAAGATTTGTCTTTTCCAATAGCCATTGTAGAGATATTATAAAGTCATTGTACATCATGTATATGTACAGTACCTAGGGACATCATATCCTTCATGACTGTAGATTTAGTAAGTCAAATCAAGTCAATGTTTTTTGAATAACAACTGTAACACATAGTAACCTCCTTGGTACAATGTAAGGCAAAGTGATGTACATAAAATATTGTATAAGACAACTGGCTATATAGCAACATACATCTACATGCATTGTTTCTATGTAACCAGTTTTAGATTCTAGGCTATAAAATATTCAAAGAAGACACTATGCACAATCATTGGGAGCAATAGCTTTTCATCTGATGACTTGCTACAATGTACAATTCTACTTACAGTAATCTACATGTCGTACAAACTACACATACTATGCTACACAATATTAACACAATGAGTGATGATTGACATGACAAATATGCAAAAAGGACCTATGAGAGTAAATAATGGGAAACGGAAAGTCTTACAATCTCCCCATCATCATCCACTTGCGGAGTCAGCGATGCCTCCAGCACGGCAAACTCTCGGTCCGCCATCCCGAAGCTCAGGCGGATCAGCATGTTCATCAGGCGCGTGGCAGCGCTCACCGCGTTTCCCGCCCGCCGTAACGACCTCGTGTTCTCCTCACAAGCCTCGCCAACAGCCAGGATCTGGGGAGAAAATACAGTTTGGTCAATGATTAATTCAAGTATTAAACTATTGGAAGCATGTGTAGCCCAGTGGTTTAATAGCGACCATGCATTCCCGACTGTTGTCAGTCGAGCTCACCCAACATTCATGCTACTGGAAAGGGTTGTATTCTTTAGGATTGGACGTCGTAGTCCACTGTTGATTGTGCCTGTCGAAAAGAGGGAATTTCTGCTTTACAGTGAACCTGTAAATACTGTACATGTCTTTCCAGTAACAACCAAGCGGAAGAATAGCTCTGCTGTGAGCTTTTTAGGGATCACTAGTAGCGGTCTATATTTGTGTGCTTGTGCAGGTTTCACTGTACTTTCATAGTACAGTGCTCTATTAACAGTTTAACAAAAAAGTTTTGTTTCAAATCACTAATGACTGACATTTAGATAATCCCTGAATGAAGGCAAACAACACAGAACATTTATTCCATATTTAGTCAAAACTGTATCCCTCTGAAACCCCTTCCCTGGTTAACCATTTGAAAATTTGATATAAGCCACCAATTTTTCAGTCGCTGCATTTGGTCACACATAACGTTACATACAAGACAATGTTACATACAAGACAATGCACAGTTTGTATGGCAAATTAATGACAGTCTGGTCACCTTTTCATCCTGTATTAACCAACGCATTATCTAACTGAGATAGGCTTTGTTCCCGTCCATTTCATGACCAAAAGCATCAACAGAGAATCATCTAGTAATCGGGCAGCGAATTATCTGCTGGCTTTCTTCTTGTGCAGTGGTTAGGAGCTACAGGAAACTACAGTGACCTCCAATTACCCTGTCGCTACAGATACAGCTGGGAAACAATGGCCGCTAACATGGAACGTTGCCTCGAGCGTGGCTCGGAGACGCAACAAACTTCAAAAGGCCTGTCTGCGACCAGTTAGTGGAGTAATCACATAAACATGTTTACAGACAAAAAACTGGGGACTGAGTTCATGATAATTATATGAAAACAAAAGTCCCATTTTTAAGATCGTACATTTGCTCTCGATTATATTTTGCAGGGATCATAGCCTAAGTGATTTATATTTTTAGGAAGTGCTGATTTTGGGAGTAATTAGGAGAAAGTCATGTATGCTAATTTGCAAGACAATTACAATACAAATTCATAATATTTTTCAAACAGTGAAATTTTTTTAGTATAATTATCTACTTTGCCTTATCAATGAATCCAACCCCTTTCTATGCTCACGACAAGAGAACAATATTGTTGACTGAAAATCCCAACTTTTAGACATCTACAGTACTCTGTACTCTACTGCCGAAAATGGCAGAATTGCATTAAGTTTAAATCGTATTACTTATTCTTATTCTTATTACTACAGCAAAAAGAGGCACTATTCGAACACATTGAACAACAAAATTGAAACCAAAGGTTGAACTATACTCTATGTAAACATCTCCATCCAGCTATGAAATTAACGTTAACTTCGACAATTTGAGGCTTCCACACAACAGCCGGATGTCGGACGGGCTGCTAGCACTATACAAAACGTACGCGAGATTAAATCAGGCTAACAACATCATCATTATCTTTTACGTGACCTCAAACTCCGGCAGAGAAAATGGTTTCCTGTCATAACAAGCATGATTAGACCTGAAGAAGAGTAAAGTTGGCACCACGTTCAACATCCTTGACCCCTCTCAGTATCTTCCACCAAAACTTAACAAGGGCTTCGGAAAAGGCCTAGGTGAAGAAAAGGCGGGAGTTCGACAGCACTTGATAAGAGACAGCGTAAAGCTATGGGATACTAGGATTTAATAGATAATTATATATGGACCACAAACTGTATACTTGAAGGATAACATGCCATTTTGCTTGCGTCATTGTACGTTACACCTACAGTCCAAACTGTGCAAGAAGACCACTCAGGGGATCAAGGAGACCTGGTCTATATGGACAGGTGGTCACTATCGACATGATTCTTAATGCCTTGAATGTGTCAATGCATAATAAATGTCATCTAAGAAGTCACCACAAAGTGGTCACGTTGGCCAGGTGGTCCTTAAGTAGAGGTGGTCACTTGTATAGGTTTGACTGTACAAAACTAATTTACAAGTATGTGCATTATACATTATATTAATACCTTTAAATTATTTGTATACAGTTTGTATGATTACAATGTCTCCACACAGGAAACAATACGTCTAAAAAGTAAAAGATACTAACTGTATAAACAACGATAAACACAGCTTTGTTTTGTCTCTCGCTGTCCTCCCCAGATATCATCACATCCTGTCCCTGATACGATAATAATGGTATTTTTTCATATCAGGCCACGCCGATAATGCGGGTTGCACGACACGTATGGCATGCTAAACAGACGTGTATATCATGGGATTGTCTGGTATTATATCAATTGTTGAAATATGACATACGCTACTAAACTATGTCTGTTATGTAGTATCTGCCTTGAGACCATTTTGCAATGTCCCTGTGGCACAATTGGTAGGGATATTCCACCATGTGGATAGAATCCCATAGATTGTGGGTGGGGCCCAACTCAAAAATATTTTGTGGGATTGCAATTTTGTCATTTTTGGATAGCGATGTAAAGCCTCATGTATGAGGGAGCAACAGATGAGCGAGCTACAGGCATTAGCCTCAAACGTATAAAAGAACGAAGCACACTTATTGAGGGGAGAAAGTGTGACCTGGTATACTTTGCTAAAAACAGCTGTAAGCAAAGGTGCATTATACATGTAGTTATTTACATTAGCCACTTCAAAAAGCATAAGTTAGTAACTTTAAAGTTACATTTTATTCTCCAATTGTTGCCAATGTGGAATTTTCCACCATGTGTTTCTGTTCCAAGTCTAGTGTCGTAACATTCCTAAATGTCTGGTAACTACAAAATGTATGCTGGAATTCATACCCCTAAACTACTGAACTTTTAGTTATACTACAAATATCATAATGAGTGTCAGAGAGGGCAAACCCACGCTTTGTTTCATACCCCAGGCATTTCCTCTACACTGCTTTCAAAAATGTTAAACTTGTATTTCTTTACACATAGTACCCCTGTATATGTCTGCAGTTTGGCAACGTCAATTTAATTTGTTGGGTCTCGGATTTTTCGGACAAAAAGATGGAATGACAGGGAAAAAAATTCGAAAAAATAATTAGCAAAAAGTCTGGGTTAAAGATGAGGGCTAAAACAAAACATTATTAAAGAATAATAACTTTTCAGGTTAAAAAAAAAAACTACTACTGTACAGTAAACTGTTTGTTGAAAATTATGAAAAATACAGTTTTTATATATAAATATATACTTATGTCTGTTAAAGTTAAAGTTGCCCGTACATCTGTGCAGATGCTTACGGGTGGCGCACATCTCCATTTTGAGTAGCCCTTGGGCCACACATGTGCAAGCCACTACAGCAGGGGGCTGGTCTGCTGGTAGAGATGTGTGATTAACTTCCATACTCTTCCTCATTAGTGCTGAGTGCTAAGCAGAGAAAGCAGCATGTACCATTTTTAAAGTCTTTGGCATGACTCTGTCGGGGATCAAACTCACGACCTACCGAATGCAAGGCGAACACTCTACCCACACGGCCATTGCACCGGCACACTTATGTCTGTCATGAAAGAAAATGTTTATTGCGATGATAAATGTACACATTGTAAGAACCTTATAAAGGCCAATTTACTGGACTGGAAAGTTTAATGACTTCAAAGTACATGTAATTTAATGGTGAAATAATAGAAACTTTAAGAGTGGTGATTCGTTTTAATTTGGAAACAGTTACTAAGGAACGGGCAATTCCGAGAACCAATCAATTAACTTGGTAACATAGTACTCATTCTGGCTTTATTGTAAAATGTTGATGTGCTTTGACAACAGTCTATGCTATTGACGACATCAGTGGGGTAGCGACAATTTATTTTCATGAAAATATTTGCTCAGTTCACGCACGTGAAAGCACAGTAAATTGCTATCAAAGGTTGCGCAAGTGTTTTAAAACCTTTGTATCTCTCTGGAATGTCAGCTGTTGTGGAGTTGATATGTCGATATCAAACGGTCGTTTGTGAGACGCCGCAGGTTGGCTATGTTATTTTTACCTCCATGAAAAATGGAGGTATTGTTTAGGGTATTAGTATATCTAATATTAGTATGTCTGTCTATCTGTCTGTGTGTTAGTGTTTCTGGACTTTTGTGGTCAGCATAACTTTAGAACCTCTCGATGGATTTTTATGATTTTTGAAACAAACGCATGACCTATCGATCTCGGGTTTACTAGCCTAGAAACTCCGCCAATTCATGCCACATAAAATATTTCTCTCTCAATCAAAAATAAGCCCCTCTGCCCCACCCCCTTCAGAGGATATCCGATCTTTTCTTCAGAAAGTCACATGACTAGACCCCCCCTCCAGGCATACTCCATCACTGTCAGAATATGGAGTCTACAGAACAAATGAGCAGAACAAAGGGACCTATTAAACACCCTGATGGGAGAGGGTGATACCTCAGGCCTCACTGGCTAGCACAGACACTTAGTCTCAGTCTAAAGCTGGTATCTCACTGCACTTGGGGCACCGGTGCGGCACTGCAGGGTCCGAAAGATACTCAGTGAACTTCAGAGATAAACAACAAATTTTCTTACTTTTTTTTGTATTTTGTTGTCTTTATTACACAATAACTAAATCATAATAAACTGGCAAAAATAAAACAACAGTGCCGCAGTGAACAAACTCCTCGGTGCTACATCCATGCTACAAGTGCAATGAGATACTACTTTACACTAAGTTACAGGGAAAAAGTAAAGGTAGCCCCATAGCCTTTTTATCGCCATAGGGGAAGTGGGAGCATTTGTTATCCACTGTGTCTAGGGTACAGTGTTGGAAGGTGGAGCCCATCCCTCTCTTTCTACCACAGTTTTACCTCCTCAACCAAAGTCAAGAACCCATTTTACACCTGGGTGGAGTGAGAAAAGTCTTGTCTTTTCTAAATGCACAAGATAGATAGCATGACAGGATATGAACCTAGAACCTCTGGCTTCTGGGCCAAACACCCTCCAGTTTCGACACATGATTCCAACTCATGAACCTGTTAGAATACACAAATTCAGACCCGCAAGATTCGTGTCATGTCACCAATCTTGTGCCCTTGGGAAAGGCCTTTTACACAACCTTCCTCAATTCACTCGGGTGGAAATGAGTACCTAGCCACGGTTAAGGACATCCATGGAATAGGTTTCTGTGTTTGGAGAGAATGCACATACACGTTTAAGAACCCACCGCACCTTTCAAAAAAGAGTAGGGGCAAGCCTCAATCAGTCAATATACGATGGTTCAACTTCAAATCCTTCTGTCATGGAGTTGGTGATTCACTACAAATCACCCAGATGGAGACCTGGCGAACCTCCGTCTCGTATCAGCCACATGGTGATTTATATCATTCCCACAGACAAGATGGCGCATCCCCGTCTTATATCAGGTAAAGGATATGTCCCCCCACCCCCCAAGGGGCGGTATAACCCCAACGGTGTGTAAGCACGTCGACTGATAACCAGTGTAATATCAAAATACAAGACTTAGTCGTACAAAACCCTTTTGGTAATGTCTCTGTTCACAATCTCTTGTATACCAAACACGGAGGTGTCGACAGAAGGTGTCAAGACTGGCAGCCTACATCTCAAGAACCAGCATTCCTCATTTCCAGCTAGGCCAATTAGTAGAAAATGCTACGCCTTGCATGCCAAAAATTTGGCCAGCCAGAAACATTAGTTCAAAAGGGCACTACCTAAAGCAGGTATCTCACTTACTCGTGCCAAATCATAGCGACAATATTGCGAATTTTCCCCCAATATTATGCGGTCAAACTAAGTCTGCAACGCACAGAGAAAAATACACACAGTACATGACCTCTACAAACAAAATGGCTGCAACAAGAATCGCATATCCTCAGTTTTCTTCTTCTTTTCTTTTGTCTAAAAAAATTGTAACTTAACTAAATTGGAAATTCCAGTGTAGCCACTGGATTAAACACCAATGTACAATTCATCAAAAAAATTTGAGGTGATAACGCCTGTTTGCAAAAAGTTTGCATCTTGTTCGAGCCTACTTGCGATATTTTTGTCAATTGCGATTTTTAAATCATTTGCCAGTTCAGGCAACAAATTGGCGACGTGTTGGCGACTGTTATTGAATGTCTTTCGCAGTCGCCAACACACGGCTCGGCTCAGTACGCTACTCGCTTAAGGTTTCAATCACGATGTAGAAACTGGTTAACACTCACCAATCGTGTGCGGATATTTGGGGTCTGCCAGAAATATAACGCAAAACAATTCCACCAATGTGGTCAATTAAGTCCCGATTACTACCAAATCCAACCACCTGCTCTCGTGTATCAGTTTCAACTGTTGGAGTTGAAAGTAGTTTTCCACTTAGGTAAGCTCGGTAAGCTGTCAAGTTCAGGGGAGCCAAAAGGTGTCAAAATTTAAAACACCAAAGTAAAGATTTTTGAAACGTTTTGCTGGTAATGTACGTATGATTAAGGGTAAATGACCCACCCTGAGGTGTACATGTCATGTATATACACATGTACGACGAAAGCGGTCCTCGTCGACTCGACGGACGAACAACAGTGTCATAACACCCGGTCTTTTGCCATATAGCCACTGAGTAAAACCAACGAGTGAGCAGAGCGAATGAGGTGGTCTGATATCTATGTTTACTCGGTAAATTGTTACACTTTCACGTCTACTGTAGGTATCAAATGTATTGATAAGGGTAAAGAGTATATGAATGAAAATACAATTTGTTATGGAAACTGATATAAAAATCTGACTTCAGATTATTTAACATCTGTTTCATTTCAAATGTATTGATAAGGGTAAAGAGTATATGAATGAAAATACAATTTGTTATGGAAACTGATATAAAAATCTGACTTCAGATTATTTAACATCTGTTTCATTTCATTTCACACAGGTTTCTTCATATCACCAAAATATTGGAAGAATTCCATAATAAGGTAACTGAAAATAATGGCACATCATTTTAGTACTTTGGTCTGTATTTCGATATTAGTCATATTTCAGGTATGTCATATTTTGACACTCAGTATCACCCAACTATTGGAAAAATTTCATAACAAGGTCGAAAAATTAAAGGCACATTTTAATACTGCCTCTTGGTATTAGTCATAATGTTTCTATCAGAGTCATAGTCATATTTGAGCCATTTCATATTTTGACACTTGATCTTTTCCATGACTAAACTGTCGGAAGAATTTCATAGTAAAAGTAACATTATCCTTCTACTAATATTTTGATTTCTTGTCTTTGTTATACTTTAGGTATGTAGTATCTTGACACATATCGTCTATCTGTACCAGGCATGCCTGTCACCCCAAATCCACATAATCAACACTTAATACCCAGATAGGGAAAGAAAACAATAGAAACTATTTCCCAATTATTGCAACACCCAGGGCGGTACTCCTTTGATCTAATTCATTAAAAAGAAAGTTTTCACTCATATATTTTTGCATTGGTCACATTCAAGATTCTTTTCCTTTATATGCATATGATCTGAAACAAAATATTTCGTTGACAATTTTTCACAACTCTTCATGATCAAATATTTTACCGGATTTATACGAAAGTACGGTAAGAATTAGGTGTAAAATGGAAACAGAGTGTTTGCAGGTGGCGCATATGTGTAAGATCCGTGTACATTTCAACAAAGATTACGGGAAGCTTGTATATGTCAGATTAAACGTATTACTATGACAGAGGCATTTGTCAAAACATTTGTACCATATGTCAATATTGCAAAGTACTCGACTACATGTACATTGTAGGGCAGGGAACATGTCAGCATATCTTTGTGTCCATCAAAAGGTAATTCTATTGTTCATGCTTGTACATGTAGTGTCCCTATGACACAAATTGTAAGTGGTTTTGATTCCCTTGCAAACGGTAGAAACCAATACACAGAATTTGTTTGTTTGTATTTATTTGTTTGTTTGTATTGCATACCCAGTAAACAATAACATAGAATTACCAGGTTGGTACTGAAGAGTACAAGCTGCATATCTTGACACATGTATCTGATCCACTCACATTGGAAAGAACCCCTAGTCTTATTGATAAGTGTGGTGGGTTCTTTAACATGCTCAATGTGTGGACCTCTAGCTGAAACTGAGTGAAGTGAGGAAAGTTGTATAAAGTGCATTTCTTAAGAGTACAATGTCAGTGGACACACTGTTTTATATTGACCAGAATTCTTGTGTTCAAAATTTGTTTTTCTCTAGAACTATCATAGAGTAAAACTTGTGTCATCAAGTACTGTAGGAGCATCCTCACTAGATAGCCTCAAACGATGTTTAAAGTTAGAAATTGTGCAAAACTAAGGTGCGACAAGTCGTTCAGTGTGCTATGACTTTAGGTGTGCTGCCATCCTTGCAAAGCTTGCGTGTTAGTACTGTTACACTGACGGGTGGTTATACCGGCTGTATGGATACTGATATAGACCAGACAACACTTGCAACATCCAGACAAGACGAGTTTTGTTGGGAAGAGTCCCCCAGTTTAGACAGTGAAGGATTGTGCCCAGTTATGTGGAAAGTCCCCCTTGTTTTCCGCTTGGCGGTCGGGACAAAAGCCACAAAGCCCGACCATTATCTGTAATCAACTCTTCCCTCCCGCTCTCTCATTTCGCTCTTTACGGAACAATGGCGGACTACCGGGGACAATGGGGGCTTGGGGGGCTCAATCCTTGGTCTTAGGGGATGGAAGGAAATCATTAACGGTGTCCCACCTATAGCCTAACCTTTTCTACTGGTATACATCTTTGAACACATAATACAAGCGTCATTATATTGTATATCAACTTTTCAGTTAAAACACAAACTTGAAGGAGTTTTAAAGTAAGATTTTCAATAATAGCATTACAATTACTTTGTAACTGATAATAGGACCAGTTCGACAGTTATCCATCAATCAGTTGATAATTAATTATACGCTACTCACACTTCCTCAAATTGGTAGAGATTGAACAAACTATTTTGGTTTGGGAATTATCATGAAATTCATTCGTCAATAACGCAGTTTTTATACAGCATCTTTATTGCTGATTTTGATAAAGTCATAAACATAAACTTTGATAAGGCCTGATTTGTAGTGAGTTTCAAAATTGAGTTAAGAAAACACTTTTTGTACCTCTTTTTTCTGATCTTACAACCTATAACTTTTCTCCTAAATAATCTTGAATGCGAAAGAAGTATCATACATAACAGAAATATATCAGTTTTGACCAGTCTCTGAGCTACACCTAAACTAAGATGTGGAAGTCTTAAATCTAAATAATTGGGCTGGGAAAAAGGTACGGAACCTTTCTCGTGATCCCGTTCTCAGCAACAGAACAAGCAAATATTTCCGCTTTTGTTGAAGTAATTCCGCTGATGCGATTAATCTAACCACGGATTAGCCCATAAGACTGTGTGTTTTGGGGCTTTACGTTTGCTTGCGTGGTGACCAATTATCTCGCGATACATCTCGGACGTGTAAGAATGTACGCCGTTCCCGCGAATTAATGGAAACGATTCCTATCGTCATCCCACCCACAGTTATAATCCTCGCATTTTTTCCTTTGACGATGCAAAGGTCAAAAGAACGGAAAGATTTCTTCTGAATTATATGTTTGGCCAGAAAATTGATGGTATTTTGAAATAAAGTTGAAGTAGACATGGTGATACAAAAATTACCCATGCGAGCTTGCTGGCACAAAATGTAGGCTGTCTCTAAGACCCGTCCCTCCATCCCAGGATGCAAATTTGCTTGTTGGGGGCAGGACAAAAATTCACACCATCCATTAAAAAAAAAATGAACTTCATGACATGGAATAAGCTTTAGAAGCTTAAAACAACACATTTAACAACAAAAACTACCAACAAATCAATCCTAACTGACAAGAAAAGAGAAAAAAATTTAAAACTTGAGACAGCACTGACAATTATAACACACAGAATGCCGCACAGTGCCTTTTTGAAACAAATTTTCAGAGCTATTCAGGGATAAACAAGTCCACTAGCCCTATTGTCCAGGGCAAGTGAAAGTGCTGTTCGGGCAAGTGCATGTCCTACCCCACTTGTCCGATCGGGCAAGTAAGATTTTTCTATTGATTTTAGTGCAATTTTGATATACTTGTTACTTTTTACAGTCATGACATCAAGCAATTGTCTACAGAGAATTCCACTGCTGGAAGTGAAAATGCATATACTAGTAACAGTGACATTTGAATTTTGGGCAAGTGAAAAATTGGTTCGGGCACGTACATTTTTTATGTGCTTGCCCGATAGGACAAGTGGATTTTAGAAAACTTGTTCAACCCTGGCTATTTCAAAACCTACTCAGAAACATTATACCTTTTATCATCAAACTCAAAGCATATCATGGTGCTGCAATAAAGACCTGGTGTACGAAGGGTCATCAAAGTGTAGGGGGGAGGGGGGATTCAATTAGAGCCAGGGGCTAAAGAACTGCACTTGGGGCAACGTATCAATTAAAAAACAGCTATCACACTGTACTACAATCCCTGATTAAAAACATACCCACCACTGTAGAAATAAGATTGAGGGTATAAGTATACAGTCTAAGCTAAGGCCTAGGAAAATTAACATTTTTGATTATGGTTCTGAAAAAATAGGGTTTGTAGGTAAGTATTCTCTTCTCTTTATCTATATTTTAGATTTCCTTTTTCTAGATTTCAGCCAAACCAGTGCCTCAAATATTTACAATGATTTTCTTTAATTTTTTTTAAATTTCAGCCAAAGTCATTCAACAAAAACTCAAAATTTAATGCAAATTTAAAGGAAACTGGTATTCTCAACGATATACCCAATGCAAAAGCCCAATTTTGTTTTGTAGCATAAATGATAACATAATGACATTGTAAAAGGAGTCTACAACAATTTCGTCTATCAGTTGGTTGAAGAAAGAGACAAGATTACGGATAGCGCTCGATTCCCATTTCGTATGGCTTTTGTTAGGGTCATACACAGGAAGTAGAAACAGGATACTTTGATCCATAGGCCTAACAGTATGGCACAATACAGTAACAGTGTATCATGTAACAGTATAGCTCACCTGTTAGTTCCTATAATATCTGTGAGAAGAAATCGACTCGGAGGCCCGAACTGTAACTCCGGTACCCAGTAATACCATTCTCACGCCCCGAGAGGTTGCAGGTAATAAGTTTGCTGTGTCTAGACTCTGACACAAATTACCTTTTGACTAATAGTCTGCCTGTTCCTATTGCAGGAGTGATACCTCTGTGGGTAACCACATGGGTTTCAGAGTTGGCTGTGGCTTACCATATGGATTTGGAGGTAAAGACATAGTAATATTACCATTGGATATCCCTTTTGCACTATGAATTAAAACAATGCAGCAGTGCAGCAAGAAGTGGTCGTCCGTCCAATCATTACAACAAGGGCCTAGTCCATTGGTTGTAGCTTGTATAATTTGACCCACCCAACGTCTCATTTGTATATACAGGAAAAAGAAGTAAGGACAATTTTTGAGTGGAGTGAGGAAAGTTGT
This sequence comes from Branchiostoma floridae, assembly GCF_000003815.2. Classification (NCBI taxonomy): domain Eukaryota; kingdom Metazoa; phylum Chordata; class Leptocardii; order Amphioxiformes; family Branchiostomatidae; genus Branchiostoma; species Branchiostoma floridae. The sequence goes on from NC_049996.1 coordinate 863,535, forward strand.
GTAATATGCCTTCCCCAAGGGCACAACATTGAACCAGTCAAGGGATCCAAACCCAGGACGTCTGGATTTTGAGTCTAACACCCTGCCAATCATGAATGTCGTACAAATTGGGCTGTATTGTGACTGAAATTGAAAAGATTGCTGTAGATCTGTCAACGGCAAAATAACGAAACAATGGTTTGATGAATGTAACTCTGCCTTATAAATGACAAACCTACAGCACAAAGGCCTTACCTGTCTAAAAGTGCCCTCTAGCAGTGCATCGAGGTTCTGCAGGGGAGCTGGTGTCTTGTCCTTGAATCTGGTGAGCAGTCTTCTCTGTATGGAGCGGAACTGGGAGGCTCTCTGCTGCAGGACTTTCTTCAGATGTTCTGTCTGAGAACGCAGCTAAAAAAGACAAAGGAAAATGATATCAATGATTCTTTCTTCTGTGTCATAATCAATTATCTTGTATTCTTTTAAGGTAAACGTATGGTATACGTATTTCAGTGTTATTGCCAGACCTTTTCAGCATAGGCAGTCCCTATGCTGTGATTTGGATTCACCATGCTGTGATTTGGATTCGCTATGCTGTGATTTGAGACCCTATGCTGTGATTTGGGTCCATACGCTGTGATTTGGGCCTTCATGCTGTGATTTGGGCCCCTATCCTGTGCTTCAACCAGCAAAGGGACTTTCTGTTTTGTTTTTTGTTGTAACAAACTTTAAGGTTAAAAAAAACAGGCTCTAAAAACTGCTGGCTTTATTTCACTAAATTTGGGCCCTCAAAATGCAGGAAATAGTTTTTCTGGGGGTTTAATATAGATTGATAAATTTTCAGAATAGAGGAAATTGACGCATGTGCAAATCCAATACACACATAATCAAGTATTGAATTACCTCAAAATGTGAATCAATGATTTGAAAGTACTCCTGTAGAGGCAGCCCTCCCACAAAGGAACATCTGAAGTCGCCGGAGCCTCGCCGCTTGTGGTGTCTGGTTAACCGATCAACCAGCTCCTTAACTACCAACCATAACGCATCGAACTGGTCACACTGCACACGATACTTCTCTGTAACGAAAGCAAAGGCAGATAACAAATGAATGAATGAAGATCTTTATTGCACACTTTTGCCATAATGGGCCAAGTTAATACAAATAATATACAAGGGGTGATCAATAAGTTTGCGGCCTCACTCAGAAATAAGATACACCACCCAAATTTCTGGGATCAAATATTTTGGGTCATTACTTGGGCTTCTACTTGAATCACATATTATAGGCTTCCATGGAAAAATTTGGACATGTTTTGTGTGCACCAAGTTGCTGTTGTAAAAATTCGATTTAACAAAGTCGGATGTTGTTGTAATGTTTGAGTAAGGGACACCAAATTTCTCAACTTCTGGTTCATTTGCAATTGAAATTTGTTCCTTTTCTTAGGTGGGTATGACATACATGTGTATACAAAATTAAAACAATACAACATGGTGTATTCTACCATGGATCAAAGCCCTCTAGCCTTCCGGCGATCATATCTGTGATAGGGTTTCTACAGTTAACGTTCAGCCAGGCATGTACTTACGAGAAGTCTTAGATGCCAGTACAGTGATGACAGGACCTCCGATCAGCTCAAACCCCAGCGCATACCCACTGCTGCCCTCATAGTCACCGGATAGGTCTGAAAAATTTCAAATAGTAAAAAAAGTGAAAAATAGATATCAATAATATCAAAATAAAAGTTTGCACGATTTTGTTTCCTACAAATGTACATGTACAATCTGTATCAAATAAGTTATGTGCCATTATTTTGTGCAAGTCATGGTTTGAAATATTCTTTAAAAATATGATGAACATATACCATTTGAAAGTACTGTTTGTATGTACAGTAGAAGCCAGTTAATTCCACAATGGATTAACACACACTTCTGTTGATTGCATGGAATCCCCAAATCACAAACCGGTGCGATCCAGCTGGATAACTTCGCATTATTGCACCACCCAGTTAATTGCATGAAATACGCTGGCAAATGGGGTGTGCAATTAAACAGCTTCTACTATATCATTTGTTTCATACATTATATAATCTGCAAAAGATAGGTTAAGTGCAGTATTTTATGGTTATGGTTATGGTTATTCCTACGTTATGAAAAACATACCTGGAAAGAGTTCATTCAGATTGACGGGTGGCTTGTTGGTATCTATGGTAACCTTGCAGACGGCGTTCTTGACAGGTACGCACGGCCGACACACCAGCGACAATGGGAACGATACCGTGGCTTGTACTGTACGCGGTGCGCCTGGAAACAAAAGAAGATGGTGAAAACTTTGTTGTGAAATCCTGAATCTATGTCCTAGAGAACTTGTCCATTCAAAAGTGACCCCTAGCACTCAGTAGCAGTACTACAACAATACAAAGGATAGTGAACACTTAGCTAGTAACAGATCAATAACTGTCCCTTGAATGGTTGTTGTCATTTTAGCACGGGAGCCACAGGCATCAAATGAAACCTCTGCACATAAAAGAACCCAACACAATCATTAAGAAGAGTAGGGGTGACAAAGTGTGCTTGGTTTAATTCTTGAGTACATTCAACAAACAAATGCCTTCTCACCCATAACATGATGGCCTGAGCAAAATCAGGAAAGGTATCAAAACGGGAAGTTTTGCTGCATTTCCATAGAAAGCAGCTAGGGGATCCATTATCAAACATGACCTCTGTTTTCCTGAATCCTACTCACCTACCAAATACCCTCAAGACCCATTAACAGCTACTCTAGTTATGATGTCCACTAATAGACAGACACAGACAAGCAACAATGGAAACATAACCTTCTAACAAAGGTGAATATTGTAGGAGAGAACCTGCCAATTCAAAAGAGCCCCCTAGCAGTTTTATGACACACTGCAGGCTACCTTACCTGTAGGAATGTTGTAGGAGGCTGACACCTCTCCTGTGAGAGAAGCGGGTGGGTAGGTTCCTTGTAGGTAAAATGACACAGGAACAACAGGAGGACTGGACGGGTCTAAAACAGAAAAAAGAACAGAATTAGAAATGGTAGAGAATGGTCCTAATTAGCTAGTTTAGTAAAACGTTATTTATCCTTATGTTTTAGAATGGCAAAGGTATGTTTAGGCCACGCCAAAAAGTAGTTACTCAAGCAACTGGATATGGTTTTAGAAACGGTCAGACGTATTGGATAGAATCCAATATCCTTCGTCAGTGACACTCCAGTTGCTTGAGTAACTACTTTTTGGCATATCTTATTACATGGATGTCTAACCTACATCGACGTATATTTAGGCCACTTCACAGATAAATCTTAGAGCATCTTTAGTAGTAAAAAAACTAGTTTCTTACAATTGTTACAAACTACTTGTTGGATAAAACTTGCCCTAGTTTGTACCTGTTCTTGCTAAAAAGGTGAGCTCATCTGTTTTAGCATGCAAACAGAATCTACTATTATCATATGATGGCACTGTAGTGCTGACTTTGACTACACGTGAACCGGTTCTGATCAACCTTAAATGGTCATTGACCAATACCTT
>NC_049996.1:867161-872652 GCF_000003815.2 Branchiostoma floridae
TATCAGCCACTAAAGTGTATGTCACCCCGTAAGGGGCGGTATAACCCTGTCGTGTGTAAGCACGGCGACCGATGATGATGATGATGATGATGAATGCATTGTACATAATCATTGTATTAATCTGAACCAATATGTTTGCTACATCTAGGTGGAAAAAATCCATTGATTACAAATGGCCAAAGAATCCTTATGAGAAATAAGTCACTTTCAAGGAAGAGAAGATGGTATAACAGAACTCCTATAGTTACCTCTGCTGTTATAGATGGCACATTTTCATCTTGGAGTTCTACATCTGTAGCTTTCTGTAGAAAGAGAAACAAGTAGAAAATATGGTTCTCTCATTTCATCAGACCTTTGTAATTCCTACATGTATACATGTATAGTGGCACATGTTTTGGTAGCAAGTTTCATTCCTGTTTCGGTAGCAAGGTATATTTTACGGGGAGCGGTTAAGCTAGCCCTTCTTGAATACAGGACACCCATTTTATGTCGGTGCAATGGCCTAGTGGTTAGAGTGTTCGCCTTGCATTCGGTAGGTCGTAAGTTCGATCCCCGGCCGAGTCATACCAAAGACTTTAAAAAATGGTACATGCTGCTTTCTCTGCTTAGCACTCAGCACTAATGAGGAAGAGTATGGAAGCTAAACACACATCACTACCAGCGGATCAGCCCCCTGCTGTAGTGGCTTGCACATGTGTGGCCCAAGGGCTACAGAAATGGAGATGGGCGCCACCCCTACGCATCTGTTACTGATGTACGGGCAACTTTAACTTAACTTTAACTTTAATTTTATGTCTCTTCCGAAAGACAGGAAACAGAGTCTCACAGTTACCAACTAATTAGAACCAGAGTTTCAACTGTGAGGCTGCTACCAGTTGAGCTACAAGGACATCCTCAATACTTTATACTGTAATCTTTAAACATGAACTTTCCAATTAACGTTATATCATGTACATGTAAGTGGCATGCACAAATGTGTGGCCTTTGGGCTACAGGAATGGAGATGGGCGCCACGTCCCTATGGATCTGCACAGATGTACGGTTTACTTTAAACTTTTAATATCTAATACAATCTGTACAACAAATAAAGAAAGATGGTGTCTTTTTTCAAATTGATTTGACATACCGACATAGGGTCGAGGGAGGGCTGCACAGAGGCTGTGATTGTCAACTCATCCTCACTCTTCTTTTGTGGAAGGATATCTGTGGAAAAAAACAATTACAATGAATAACAAAAAACTATGTCACAACACACACATTAACTAAGAACAAACTCCTCCTATCAAAATCAGCAATCATGATCATTAAACAAGTTCTCTGTGTCTGCATAGCTCAGGTATAACCACCCTTCAGCGTAATACATTTGTATCTGTACAGCCTGTATATTATGTTGCGGGCATTGGTTATCTCCATTGTTCTGTAGGTGTCTGAGGCTTGGACATTAACAGCCGAACAAAGGTGAATTCTAGCAGTAGAGATGAGATGCTAGTACAGAATATTGCTAAATGTAACCATGACCACCATGATCACCAACACGTTATCAAGCAAGCTACAACAGCTGTCCAGAACAAATCGCCTCAAAGACCTCCTTAGTATTGTCAAAAGAAGGAAGCTAAAATGGTATGGCCACCTGACCAGAACTAAATGCCTCAGACTCCAAAATGACATCTGAGAACCGCTAGCAGTTTAGCCACAGGGACATCCCCACACTCTACAATACTGTACCACTATCTTGGATTAGAAAATGGAACAGTCCAAAGTTCAAAGTTCACCTCCTTTCTGCGAGGCCTGAGCAATCCTCTTCTTCATCTCCTCCATTTCCTCGTCCTGTTCGTCGTAGTTGATGTCACGTGACTCGGGCGCGGGAGCAATGAACATGGCGGGGTCCGTACCCAGGTACGAACAGTTCAGGTGGCCGTCCTCGCTTAACGTCGCTATTACGCCTTTCAGCTCACTAAACAAAACAAAAACAAAGTTAGAAACTTTGGAATGTAAACTAAGATTTTAGATCAGTAGATCAAAGATATCAATATACCAATAATCATAGAAGATATATTATATAGATAACTACATTCTCACTTTGATAAATATTCATTTCAATCAATGTAGATCAAGCATATGTATACAGGAGAACACTGAATGCAGCACTTTCAAGTGCTTCTGATCTCAGCAGGAATGAAACAAAACATGCAAAAAAAGCACCCACACTAAACAGCAGGGTTCGAAATACACATACTTAACTTGCAATTTGCACACAATTTTCGAGATTTGCACGTAAAAATGTTCTGAACTTGCAATTTTGCATGTTGAAAATACCTGGCCATAAAAAATACTCTCAGGAATTAGACACCCTAGTCTTAGACAGAACGACATATGAACGTCTTGTCTTTTTCCTTCCTTGTTTTTGCCGGTAACTTTCTCCGGTAGCTTCACTAGATGTAATCAAAATTCACTGATTCAAGCTGGCGACCCTCGTCGCGATCACTGCCTAGTCTTATTTTGCATGTAAATTTTTCACATTGCACGTAAATGTTTTGCCAACTTGCAATTTTGCATGTAGCAAAAAAAAAGTATTTCAATCCCTGAACAGCATATTGTACAATGATCAGAAAATGATACATTTTTGGGAATAAAGGCACTGTGATGCAACTAACCTAAAAACCTCAAAAACATTTTGAGAGCACAACATAATAAAATGTCTGCAATAGAGACTTAACTGCCTCTTTTCAGAATGTATTTGAATCTGTTATACATGTACAACAAAGGTTTTACTGCTATTTCTGATACATGAATTTCAAGATTCTGAATATTCTATATACTAATGTGCACAAATTACAGTACCTTTACACTATAGTATAGCCTGCAAACATATCTAGGTGCACTGTCAAAAAATAGGTGCAAAGCTGCAATGTTTAGGTGCACAAAAGTGCATGACATTGTGCACCCAGTATTTTGCGCCTGATTCTTCCATGAAAGTTCACAACTGCAATATTCCAGACGATAAAATCTCGCAGTGCTTACGGAAATGTCGCGACCTTGACCGCTAAGGGCACGTGCTGCAGCTGAGCCGCCCACTTCAGCGTGACGTCACCATACACCAGTAGCTGGTTGGTGTGTGTACAGATGATCGTGTTGATCATTCCGTCTTGGGCTAGAAAAAAGGGGAGAAAAATAAATCTTAGCATATTTGCACATACATAATTTATATACAAAAATTAAACAACAAAATTTGTAACAACTGCTTTACTTCAATGCAATGGCCAAGTGTGTTCTCCTTGCTTTTGGTATGTCGTGAGTTCGATTCCCGGCTGAGTCAAACAATTAGCACTCTGCATTTGGGAAAGAGTATGGCACACAACACTACCAGTGGACTACTCCCTGCTGTAGTGATTGCTCGAAAGTCACGTGGCCAAGGGACACAGAAAAGGCGATGGGTACTGCCCCTCTTTCGAATGACAGAAGCGGCCTCAACTGAGATGCGCTTCCAAGGATTTGAACCTGGTATGAAACAGTTGGAACCTGGAACTGTAAGGCTGCTACCAGTTGAGCTACAGGGACATCTCTTGTATGTTACTTACTAGTTGCAATGGATACAAAAATAGGACTGTACAGGGGCTGTAGTGCATTACTTACTAGCAGCAAAAGGTAGGAATGCAGAAGGGTTGTACTCCAGTTTCTTCATGAATCTCAGCTGTCCTGTCTCCTTCACACAGAACAGACTGTGTTCTCCTGGTGGGGAATAAAAATAACATCAATCAACTGTTTAACATCATGATTACTGAATCCTTCTCAGTCTCACTAGTACTAGTAGTAGTACTATTCAGGTGGACTTTGTGTTAGCTGTGATGCTTGGCAACTAGAAGGTTAACTATTATATATAATAGGAGCATAGTAGGTACTAATGACATATCTTCGAGAACAATCTTGTCATTGCATGACATTGTAGTAATGGACAAAAATGAGAGTTTCTCTTACCCAGTACTAGTATGGACGGAGGGGCCTGGGGGAAACTGACAAACGTGATATCCACGGCCTGTTCACCGATGTTCAGAGACCAGTCAATCTGAGATAAAGGAAAATAGAACATTATAAACAAATAGGAATGCAACATTTTCAAGAAAATGCGGGATGTTTCCCTCCAAGTAACCTTTTACAACATACAGGTATTGCTGATAGCAAACTTTTAATTGTTAATATTTGCCAAAATAATTCATATTTTGTTCATTTTTGCTGTAACAGCTAATATGTTAATGTCACTGGCAGTTCTAAGCTCTGATTGGTTAAAGTCAGAAGTATAAGAAGAACACACAAGCAAAAACAATACGTTTTCTTTTCAGGGAAACATATTAACAAGCATGCTTTTTCATTGTATGAAGCTATCGTCATTGTGATATTTTGTCAAACAGTTCCAATATGAAAAGACAATATGACTTTTACTTGTTGAAACAGAAAATGTATAAAGCTTGCATTGAAAGAAACTTTAAGAAAGGAAATCACAATGTCAAGTAAGAATGTCTTACAGTGACTCTTTTTCCAGAACTGATCTTCTGTGATTCTTCTTTTGAGCTGGAGTCTGTGGCAACAGCAAGGACTTGGTACCTGGGGAGAAATGACGTGCAATAACATTAACTACCAGTGATAAAAAAACAAGAGTCTGTAGGGCACAAACCTCCTGGAAGTAATTGTGCTGTTTGGTGCAATGTGTACTGAGGTATTTGATACCCTCTCTACCAGGAATAACAATTTCCTTAAGAACTGTTCCAGCTATGATGCTTATTATAACACTAGACAATAAGGCAGCATAGCAAGCTGAAGCCTAACGTCTGCTTGGAGAATAGCTACATGTACATTGCATAACACAGGAACTATAATACATTGTATTGACATAATTACACAGGGTTCTCCCCAGAATTTTTTAGTATAGTGGAGGGGCTGGCAAAAATAACCCGCACCAACGCGCTGCACTTTCATGAAAATGGGTTCATTTTGCAATGACAGAGGGTGTCAAATACTACAAGTATAATCAAGGAGGTTATATTCAGAAGGAGATTGGACGGGCTTAATACCCCGTTGCGCGCTATTGTTTAGACCCGCTAGCTCCCGTGGCGGCCTTTTGTTTACGCCCTCCGGCGGTGCCGCTCTGATCTGATGTTGGGTTCAGGGCATGGCGCCATTTTTAACCGAGCGCCAATCAGAAGAGCCCGACTGTGACGTCACGCGTCCGAGCTTGGCCGAAGATCACCCGAGGCTGAGATCGGCATGCCGGCAGTTTCCGCGTATTTCCTTATTTGGGAAGCGCGGGTGACGTGTGCAAAAGGCGGCATCAGGGTTGTAGCCAGCGCCCGTCCTTCCGTCCTTTGACGGAATTTTGCAGCTGGGGACGGAAAAATATTTTGCCCATTCCGTCCTCTGTGACGGAGAAAATCGACAAAAACTAAAAATCTTGCAAAGATCTCCAAAAATTCCAAGGATTTTTTCACAGCGTCACAGC
>NC_049996.1:873241-875858 GCF_000003815.2 Branchiostoma floridae
GAACAGGAAATTTGGGAACGCGACCCGCCCTTGCTCTAGAAATGTGTCAGAGAGAATTGATTTTATTTTCCGCGCTGAAAAACAAATGACGCAACTAATAGTAAGAGCCTATGTGATCAACCCCGCTCCCCATATAAGGAGATTCCCGGGAAAATCTGGCTGTTCCGGGGAGGGAGGGGGAGGGATCCCACCCCGCTATAATAGGACCGCGCCGGATCAAACCGTGAGTGATTCTTTCAAGTGATTCGTTGTACATGCTCGCCGACTCGCCGTCTATGTTTCCAATCTTTGTAAAGTGTTAAAATGCTACTTACCTCGTTCAGATGAGCTGAAGTAAGTGTTAAAATGCTACTTACCTCGTTCAGATGAGCTGAAGTGTGTTGTGTTAATCGACGGTTTCTCTCATCGGCGACGGTAGGAATCGACGTGAACTTTGATACGACTTAACTAAGTAAGAAGCAAAAGGCCGGTGTTGAAAATGTTTTATTCTCGCCGATGTGAGGGCGCCGTTATCCCTTGTATGTGCTATTGTGCTTGTGCTTGTGTATATTTCTCGTAGGACGTAGATACGTAATAAATTTGTGTTGTACTAAACGTGCTGTTTCTTTTCTGTGCAAATTCTGACGCTTACAATCTTACCCTCATACCAGCAATCTGTGCGATCACTGCGGTGGCGGTAGCATCGGCCCCTTTCCTAAATAAAATCCAGCGTAAAACCCTCGTGTAATTTCTTTTACCAAAACAGATGTATTAACAGCTCAAAATGCTGGAAATAGCGTTTCAGAGGGTCTAGATTTCAAAATTTTCCGGGGGAGCATGCCCCCGGACCCCCCTAGGAACGTCGCGCCTTTGGCGCGACATCTCGCGCCTACGGCGCTCGATAGGATTTTCAGTCAAATGTGCGGGGGACGGAAAATGATTTCGGGCTGGCTACAACCCTGGGCGGCATCATTTGGACAAGACGCTGACGGCCATTTTGATGTGTGTTTCACCGCTGTACGATCGACATGGGTGAGTTTATAAGCATTTTTGTGGATGCGTACGGGATTTTTTTGCTCGAAAATATGAAAAATGTTCTGTATTAAATGTCTCCATAAAAATTATTTAACAAATTTCCCACCGAAACTGACGAATTTCCTGGATAGTTTAATGCTTTGGTGACCCATTGAAATATTGTTTGTCATTGGACTCAGTTTAGATTTACTGGACTCTGCGTTTGAGTTTTGCTTTATTTTTGTGTTAGTACGGACTCCGTGGATCCATCACACTCATGGGCAGGGTGGGAGGTTATATGTACTAGCGACATGGGATTTTGTAGTCGATATTTTGGTCATTACGCCTAATCGTTTGTAGTTCAACCCGGTACACGCGGCGACATCATATCCACTTGTTTATGTGACGTTAACATTGTACATCTAGGTTCCCAGTCTTATCGAGTCCATGTTTGTGCTTTTCAGAAAACTACCGAGGAAGGGAAGACCACTAAATCGACGCCATAGTGGATACGGCCTTGCCGAAAAGGCCACGTAGTTCGGAATAAAATTTACGTATCTGAACCAAGAGTGGTAATCATCGTGTTCTGTTTTTAGTTAAATATAACGTTTCTTCTAAATAACGTTACAATAAGTGTTTCTTGGGAACCTCCGATCAAATAGTTCAGACAATTTCTAGTCGGTATTCTGACTTGACGGTTAACTTGACGGTAGCGATGAATAAAGATTTCCCTCCCCCTACCCATAGTCTATTTATTTCCGCTACGCAAGACAATTGTTGCAGAAAAGTATGAACGATCTTGAAGGTAAGAATTTTTGATGGTCTTAAAATACATATTATCGTTTAGAAAATGAACTTCTAGATGCAATACGTTAGTTTAAATGCAGTGGCAGTTAAATACATGTATAATTTGTGACAGTGAGGTCAGCTTAGCTAAACCGCACGTATTACAAGTAAAAATGTTACTGCTATAGCTATCGCTAGTTCTGTGTTGTCTGCAAGACAGTCAGGTGCCTTCGATTCTTCAAGAACTTCTTCAAAACCACTCAAAACCCGTTTTAAAGTCACTGTTTCCAGTGCGAGTTATCTTGAAAAAGACTGTAAACAAAGGACCCTTGCTTGCCTGCGTATGCAGATCGGGGGGTAATTAGCACCTCGACGTAAAGTTGTTACTTCTCACCTGAGGGGAACATCACTGAATGAAGGCAAATTGTGTCCAATCTCCTTCTGAATATAACCTCCTTGGTATAATATACTGTTGTTATTCCTTTGTTGTGAAGTGGCAAAACTACTATTGTTTTGATCATTGCTCATTCACAAGTTTTTGCAGACAATGCTGACTGGAAAAGTGATGCCACTTGGTACAAAAATCTGTGAATTGTCATTAATCTTAGCAAAACTAACAAAGAAAATAGGGAAGAAACACACTAAATTTGAAAAATAGTATAGTGGAGCTGGCTGAGAGTATAGTGGAGGGCCTCCCTTATTCCACTCTCTGGGGAGAACCCTGATTACAGTTCAGGTTTTAACGTACATTAGGCCTCTCCGGATACCCGGCCCATCCTTGCAAAAACCTGCCGACCTAAGCCTTTGTCCACTGCTAATAGGGGTGCACCAGTACAGA
>NC_049996.1:879004-896354 GCF_000003815.2 Branchiostoma floridae
TCTGTTCATTTTCTATTCATCCAAAATCCAGTCCAATAATTTTTTTCAGGTCCGTTTTTTCCAGACCATTCCAACAAGAAAAAAAAGGTTTTGTCGTGTACCGGTACCCTCTCCTACCAAGGAGATTCCTTTTTTCAACCTCCTTGCTCCTACTAGTGCTAGTATGCTGTGAGAGAATGTAAGGTCTTACTTATAACTCTCCACTTGTCGCAGTGCGGACACCGTTACGAAGGAGTCCGTTCTCGTGATGTACTTCAGCGGTCCCGGCAGGAGAAACCCCGGCAGGAAACGACTGAACGCGAAACTCTCCTGCTCAAAAATGGACAGCGTGCCGTCCATAGACTGGATACAGAGGAAATCCTTTCCTATAGGGAGATGTCAAAAATACTTCAGAAAATCAGACATATTGGTAAACATCAGGGCAAACATTTACTTTTGGGCCCAACTACCTTTCTGTACTAAATATTAATACTCAGGGCTTTAAATACTGGGTGCATGTGCAAAATTTGAGCTGTGCACTTGATGTTCTTTAGCTATAAAAATCATTTCATGAAGTATATCTATCTAGTTATCTTTGTTAATAAGAACAAAAGGAAGTAATAGTATTATGTTTTTCTGATATTGCATTTTATTTTTTTGGATGCACCAGTGCACCTAATCCATAAAAATGAATTTTGAGCCGTGAAGACAGTTATAATATACGAAGTTTTTCCACCAACGTGTTGTTGGCGTTTTTCTCGTCTCAGACTCTTTGCACTCTACCCTTCTCTACATCGTCATTTCTGTGCAGACTGAAAGAAAATATGGACTGATTTTACAAGTAGACCGTCCGTTCATGTATCTAATGTTATAGGCTCTTGAAATCCATGAACGCTTGTCTAATTTTCGTATTGCGCGGGCCAAAATTATCGGAATCGTATTTGCGTAAATTTTCCAAGATGGCGCCGCCTCACAAGATAAACAAGGTCAATAGGGGTCAGTGGACGACTCCATTTTTGCCAAGGTAAAATGTGGCAACAAGAATTCTGATTTATAGCACAAAATACGGTGATTATGGTATAAAAACGATAAGAATCAATTAAATCAACGTTATTTATGTAAGAACTAGACGAAGTTGGATTTTTGTCAAAGAAATAAGCCTACGTAGAGACAGTTTTATTTCGACGTGACCACCTTGGCATAATGGCGCATGCAGACAAGTCAAGCCAAGCCTTCCTGAACAACTGAAAGTTTTTGTGGCGTTTTGATGTTTAGAAATGATTATGAACTTGTGATCAGCAGTGATTGAACGTCTAATTTTTGCTGGCAACTAGCGGAATTTACATGATTTGTCTATTCGATTGGCAAAGTTGCCGGAGACTCGCGCTGTGACCCAAGCTCAGAAAAGGAAGATCGAGGAACAAAGGAAAATGGCGGCGGTGACTTCGTGTTCAGACAATTCTAACTGTATAAAAGACAAGAGAACCAAGCAAATGTCTGTCAGTTTTGACTCAGAAATACGATGTCGAAGGCTTCGACTCCCAAGGGACAGGCATTGACGTTGGTTATTCGGCGTTCCGAGAACGGCAAGTCCTCCCGTTAACTAGCGGCTGATTTCGGAGCAGGTGTCGGTCGGACTCAGATTAGTGTTAATGTCTAATAATAGTACACTGTCTTCTCTGTTGATAGCTAATGTCATGATTGACATACAGTTTGACTATACAGAAATAAGGGAGCAGCTACAGTGCTGTAGCAGTAGTAGTAATACAAATCTATTTGATTGAACTGTTTGTTTTAAACTCATAATTAGTTTAAATGTATAACCTTAATTTAATAATATGTCAATAAATACTCAGTATCTCAGTGGAAGCTGAATGCCTTGTCACTTATTGCTTGTGGTGAAATGTACTAGTACCTTTTTGGCTGTACTGCCCATAGGGGCCACCTGCCCATAGGGGCCAAATTTGTTCAGTCCCTTGAGTGACCCCTATAGACAGGTTTCACTGTACATGTAAGTAGTATGTGGACTTTATTTGGCGTTGAATAGCTGAGTGACTAGGCTAGAGGACACAAAATGGACAGGGCACTGGTATTCCTAACTTGTGTCCATGGGAAAAGCACTTATCATAACTTTCCTCAGTCCAGCCTGCCAGGTGTAAAAATAGGCACCTGACTTCGGTTGGGGAGGAGAGGGATGGGCTCCACCTTCCAATACAGTGCCCTAGACACAGTGGATAACAACCCACTGACCTTCTACCTCAAAAAGGCTATGGAACTACCTTTACCTTTCTATCTAAACAAGGATATTTGTTATACTATGACAGACACTATGGCAGACTTTATACTGACCTTTGACCCCACCAAACGGTCCGTACGCCATGTTGCAGGCCGTTCTCTGTAGGTTGTGTTCATACATCATGTTCAGCTGGTGGTGGCTGCCGTGTTCAACTGCACCTGACACAACTGTACAGGGAAATAGACTCGTGTTTAGGAGAATATGCAAAATTACCTGACACCTGTTTCATTTACTCCTCTGGGTCTGAGTCAGGGTTGCGTAAGCATTTCACTTGCAAAAAAACGTATGTTTTCTCATGGTGATTGGAGCATTTATCATAAAATTACAGAGTCAAACCTGCCCGAGCGACCACCTGTTCTCAGCGACCACCTGGCCATTTCGACCGCTTTTTCTCAGTCCCGATTTTTTTTCCCATTGACTTAAGCATTAAGCGACCTTTTCTCAACGACCACTTGGCCAACGCGACCGCGACCGGCCCAAATTGGGACCCATAACGACCGCATCATTTTCAAAATTGAGGTTTTCATCGATTTTTGATGATAACTAGCGCGATTTTGTGCCGAAATCGTTGTAAGAAAATCCGAATTTATAATTAGTTGTTATAGAATTTTTAAAAAATCTATATCATAATAAAGTGAACGAATGCTGAAACGTATATAGCCTCATACTTTTTTAAGAAAGATCTGTGTAGCTCATACCTTTTTAAGGAAGATCTGTACGTGTGAGTGCTTTTGTCCAACTGTACTGTATACATTCACCCGTGGGTAAGTACGCTATCGGGACGTACCGGGCATCGAATTCGAAAGGTGCACCGTAGTTATTTCAGATCAAGAACATAGCGACGCATAAAGGCTTTTTTGCATCAAATCGACAGCATCAAAGTTCCCTTACTGTCTAAAACGGTAGTGTACAAATACTTGAGCTTTAAAACACTGTATCGTATAAAAACTCGATAAAAGCTTGGGGTTAAATTTACAATTTACAGTGTGCGTGTTGTATTTGACATTAAAGACCTCGCTTCTTTGCGTGCGTGCAGTGTGCTTGCTTTTGCCATTAAACACAACGGAAACCATTTATACTTTGCATCAGGCATGTTTTGAGTCGATACTCTTCTCAGCGACCACCTGTCCAAATCGACCGCTTTTGTCCGGTCCCCCGGGTGGTCGTCTTGGGCAGGTTTGACAACAAATGCTTCTAATAGGCATCCCTGTGAATGGACTATACATTTGTATTAATCCTTGCTGCATTGTAAGTTCTAGACCTTGCAACTAAAAACTAATTTACAAACTTAGCGATCAAAATTTTCATGGAAACTCACGTGATATCCCGTACACTGCCACTTTTCTGGGATGCAACACAGCCAAGTGGAGAGCCTCTGTGCCTCTGGAATATACAAGTAATAATATAACTAATATACGTGTATTCACGTCTTTTCTTGTAATACATTATTTGTCAATGAAGGTACGGCATCCAGGTACATAGTTGTACATTCACAGTCAATGATGAAAGACAGATATATTGGACACTAGTGCCTGAAACTTCTGGCTTCTTCAAGATCTTATCTAGCTCTTTGGTTATCATGTTTACCTTCACAGAATGGAAACATTTTTTTTCTTCCTCATCTTCTTCTGTTCCAAACACATAGCTAATAAGGTCAATTACCTGGACCAAATAGCTGTTACCATAAGCATTGTTACTGGTTATTAACAAACACCCTGTTGTGTTCAATCAATAACATGATAATGTAGCAAGTGGCAGGACAGAGCTGGAGGGGCTGGTCACCATATATCATGAATGTGTTTGAGTAAGCATAAACAGAGCAGTAGTTTGTAAGGCTAAACCATGTGAAGGTAAATATTATGTATTTGCCTGCAAATGTTGCCTTACAAGATTTTTTTTCCAATTTCTCTCCCCTAAATGATTGAAATGGACTATTCCTTACGAGACGAATCTGCCTGCCTCCAGTTGCAGGATGGGACTGTTCAGCTGCACCTCCATCAGCAGGTCCTCCGGCTTGAACCCCTCCCCCTTCCCGGGGCGTGGCAGGTACGCCCGCAGCACGCCCGCATAACTGCCAATCAAAACCTTGTCTGGAATAACAAACAAATCCAAGACATTAGTATTCGCATGAAGGAAGTTTTTCTTTTGTTGGTACAAAAAACATTGAAAAGAAGATTTAATTACTGATGTAACACAGATGGAATTGACTTAATATTATGCCTGGGCTATGATAATGTTTGATACAGTTTTTCTAGACCAACTGATAACTTGGTTCATCGCATGAGGTTCTATCTAGCTCGCTTCCGTCGGATAATTTGAACGCACTTATTGTGTGCCAGATGTGCCATTGTCACGAATTTGAATTATGTCCATTAGCTCCTGTTTGCATGCATTAAAGTCCTTTAAGCACGAAGTCTACGCTGAAAGACCATACCGTGGCCAGTGGTACTGTTGTCGATATTGGCGACACACAGACAGCCCTGGTCGAACGTCTCCTCCTGACATTGTGCCGACCACCAGTCTCGTGTCTTAAACAGCGACATGACGCTCCCTCAACGGTATCAGGCGACACAGTCAGGAACAGGCTGCTAGGAAGGATGTAGTAGAAAAAAGATTGTCAAAAATTTTTTGGTTGAGCATAGACATGATAGAGCTGTGTACCTAAACTAAAGGCACTTCCTTAAACACGGGCCCCCATTTTACATCCCTTCTGAAAGACGGCTGCAGCCCAAACCGAGATGCCTTTTCCAGGATTGAACCGGGGTCTCCCAGTTACCAACTAACCAGGAGCTCAACTGTGGGGCTGCTACCAGTTGAGCTACAGGATCATTTCTAGGAGGTACTTTAGTAGGAAACCTTATGCATGAGGTCCCATGTTTGAGGACAGCCACACATCAAGCACGTTAAAGAACCCACCGCACTTCACACTTATCAAAAACAGTACAGGTCCTACCCAGTGTGTCTTACAGTGTGGTCTTTAAATATGTAATAACACTGCTTACTGTACAAAACTGGTGTTAGTACAAAAGTCTCACCATTCAACAGTGCCAATTAAGGCTGGCAAGTTCAAGTTACTTACCTAGAAAAAACATAGCAAGGCGTTATTGGACTACTCTATCAATTGATACTCTATTATTACATTCATGTACTAGTAAATCTATCATTATTGAGACTGACATGACATTGTTGTCATTAGAGATTACCATGACAACGTGTTTACGTACGATCTGATCATTTGGTCGACATTGCAAATATTTCAACAACATTGTCGGAAAGTAGCACACACAAGGATTGATGCTGTTAATGCACACGTATGCATAAAATGCGATTTTAAGTCGACGATCATGAAACAAAAGCCTAAAGAAAGCACGCCCCCCTCCCCCTCACAATCAGCGATATCTCCAACTTCCACCGACCTTTAACTGCACAGTGCGTCCAACAATCACAGCATAATTCGGGCTTCAGAAAGATCCCTGGGTCTGCCTTTGAACAGTTGTTAAAGATCGCAGATCAGAACTTCTTCAAAATGGATATTCGACAAAAACACCTGTTTTCCGATGCAGAGTTTCCTTCCCGCTGGAAAAATTTCTTTGAAGCGCAGGCGCACAAGTGGTAATGCAACAGCGACCTCTAGCGAGATTTTTATGAAAACATATTTTTTAGCAGCCATGGCAGCAGGGAGTAGGGACAAGTTTGGCAACCTTTAAAGTATACTTTGCTTTAATGTTTTTAAGACACAAAATTCTCCGATTTGAGAAGATTTTTCTTATTTTTTACGTTATTTGATAAGTCGAGCGCAAGTAAAACGTAATTTTCCCACGTTACATGTAGACCCTAAATATTCCGCTAGGTGTCGCTGCTGCACTGTCATCTCCGCGGAGACTGCAGTTTGCCTCTGTCGTCAGCAGCTTCGTCTGCACACCACCGTGTCAGCATGGCGGCAGAGAAAAACCAAACTTCGGGAGACCAAAATTCGGACGTTTTACCGCAAGAGGGGACGGAGGACGAGCAAAACAAGGTGGTTCTGACCCTAGAGATCCTGCAGACGATAAAAGATGCGCAGCAAACCCACGGACTGAGGCATGGGGACTACCAACGCTACAGGTAAAGTCTGCGGGTGGGGAGGGGGGCGGCTTCCATATGGAAATTATAGTAGAACTAGAAATTCACTTTTGAGCGTCTACATAAAGTTAATTCCAAGGATAGAAATCTGTTGTATGGTTTTTGTAGCATAGAAACTGTACTAAATGTATCTAAAGCTTAGAAGGTTGTATTAAACTGTTTTCAGCATGTGCAAATGATTATTTTATGGTGCAAATTTTATTAAAGTTGTCTACGTGGTCATCATAATTTAGTAAAATTTTAATCGGAAAGCAAAAAAAGGTTTATCGTCCGTTACGGTTGAAGACCACAGGTCAGGTTATTTCAATCTTCTTTTTACAGCATTGTCATTTTCTAGCATTGTTCGTCTAGTTTTGTTTCAAGCACTGTATGATCAAAAAAGAAAAATGAAAGAAGACAGCTGTGTGGATTTGAGTAAGTCACAAATAATAATTCATAATTAAGACCTTATTAAGAGTTATTGTTATATAATGTTTAAGGCCCTTAACTTTTATTGTAAGCTGTCTCTTGATTGGATGTCCGAATATTCCTTTGCCAATTAAACTTTAAAATCTATTTAGGGGTATCTTATTATTTAGTAGATTGACTAGTAATATCATGATTACAAAATCAATTACTTTACGGTATAGAAATAAATGGTTTGTCATGTTAAAGGCCGGTTATATCAGCTATAACGTTAACGATACTGTAGTGTAGATGTGAATGAAAATATAATGTCTTCCCAGATGTATGCCAATTCTTTCCAGCCTGTTAGTAGTGATGTAATTTTCCTATATCCAATCACAGGGGATATTGCGCCCGCCGTCTGCGGAGGCTTAGGAAGGGGCTCCACTTCACGTGCGGAAATCGACACAAGTTCCAGCGGAAGCCAATCACAGAGGAGCTCCTGTCAGAGCAGCGGTTCCTCCTGATGCCCCTGATGGAGGCTGAGAGGGCCTGGAGCTATGCTATGCAGGTCAGGGAGAGAGAGAGGGAATGAATGAATGATTGAATGAATGAAAGATAAAGATATGTAAAGCATATTTGTGGTTGTAAACAAAAGAAGAAATGAACATACATTAAAGGAATGAAATTATGTGTGCATTTGAATGACTGGATGAATTAGGAAGGCAACATTTCCACAAAATTTCAGAATGTTTTCCCTGTAGCCTTTTGTCAAGCTACTCACACACATTACTTTTTTTATAGTATTGTATGCGAGTAAACAAAAAACAAAAATAAACACCCTGATAGTGATTGGTTCCTGACAGAAGAAGAAAAGATAAAGAGAACACAACAGCAAAAACAAAAATACCAAAAAACATTATAAAAAAATGCATTGTATTACATTTTGCAGCCGAAAACTTGTAATGAACTTAATACATTCAAATCTGTACAAGTGACCACCTATACACAAGGATTATGACAACTTATTGGTGGTCCCTTTGAAAAGTTTGATAATTTTTCCCATCAACACAAGCATGAAGAATCTTGTCTATAGTGACCACCTGTCCACATAGACCAGATTTTATTGTTCTTCTTAGACAGTTGATTGTAAAAGTTATCAACACTATAAAAGTACTTCATTAGACTGTATTTAAAACAGTTTTCCTGGTGCTGTTTTCCCCAGTTGAAACAAGAAGCGAACACAGAACACAGGAAACAGTTCCACATGGTGAGCCGTATGAAGAAAGCTGCCGGACACGCCGCAACACTGGCCAGGCTATGTGACTCTGACAAGGTGGGGTTTGTACTAGTTTGTGAAACTATTTCTTGACATTAATATCACATTTTTATAACACTAGTCAATGACAGGATAGAGATTTATGTATAAAACCCTGTACATGGACCAGCGCAGGTTAGGTGCAGGTAGACAACAGAAATACCTGCACAGCTCCAATTTTACATGCACTAACCTGCATATGCAGGTGGTATTTCGAGCCCTGTAATTTTAAAACCACCACGAACATTTCTGCATTTACAGTAGATGCCTACATTATATCATCATCTTATATTCCATTCTGTACAATGTATAGTACTTTAATGTACAATGTAGAGTTCAAACAAGAGGGTAGACAAGGAGAATTTTCTCAGTAGTTTTGAGTTCATGTTGAAGCAGTTAGGCCATGTTGATTTGATTATATGGATGACATCCTCCGGGAACCCCAAAACTGATGCGAGCGAGCGAATAAAAAAAAAGTTGCCTTCAGTATGAAATCGAAGTGGCCAGGAAGGTTAAACATAGGACTAAACACACATAGTATGGTATAACAATAGTTAGGTGTAGGGACCAGTACATCATACAGGTGCAAAATATTTTTTCTTCTTGGACCAATCCGAAAAAAACAGACCTGGAAAAAAAACAGAGGAACAGGTTCCGCTATTACAAAATTGACACACTATGTCGGCAGGCATTTGGGGTCTCACCGGGGGACCAAGAAGACAACAAGAGCGAAGTCAAGTAGAGTTTATAGTCAATTGCACCAAGTTTCTACAGTCAAAGGTACAGAGACAGTTAGCCTTTATTACATGGAGATGGGATTTTAAAATGCAGTGGGAGTCCAATAATCCACCAAACAGATTCCTTTGTAGCAAAATTGACCAATTACCATTGTTTTGAGTATTGCCAGTTCTCAAGTTTCCACAGACAATCAGGTCCAGGTTCATGTCCGGACCTGGAAATGATCCTCTGGACCTGAATTTTCTGTACTGATACCTCCCCCAACCAACAATAGATTTTTTTCTTTCTATCCTTTCACATCTTATTCTTTGACTTTAGATTCATTTTGGCATTCTATGGCATTAGTTATCTGTTTTCTGATACTTTTTTTTCAATCTACTGAACATTTGGGCTCATTTTACAGCTGCTTTGCACAATTTATTGTGTGGTCGAAAACTTTTTTTTTTTGGAAATGGCCGAAAATTGGTGCGAGCGCGGATGTCATCCATATAATCAAATCAACATGGCCTTACCACAAAAAATGTGAACAAAAAGCCTCCACGAACATTCTGCAATTAGTTACAGTATTTGACAAGGATGTTAGTTAATGACTTTCATAACATTAACTTGTATTTCTCCCAGGTTGATGCGAGGACCAAGCTGGAAGCCCAGGCCTACAGTGCGTGGATGCAGGGGTCACTAGAGTTCGAGGTCCAGCTCTGGGAGGCCGCGCTTAACCACTTCAACGAAGCCAAGACGATCTACGAGAAACTGAGCAGCGCCCTGCCGGAGGACGCGAGGATGGTGTACGACCTCAGGGTGGAGGACATCAAGCCCAGTATACGATATTGCGCGTACAACATCGGAGACCAGTCCGCCATGGAGGACCTGCTACAGATGAGGGTCAAGTCAGGAGCACAGGTCGGTTAAGTTTTAAATTTGCAGAGCAAAAGGTCAGAAGTCAAAAGAACAGTTACTACTGTAAATTGATTAATTTTTGCCGGGATTCAGTTTCGAGGCAGGAGGGGAAAATTGACCACTGTGAATGTTTCAGGATTTTTCTGAAATATCTTTTACTACATTGTCTTTAACAGGAGAAAAGTAGTTTTTAGAAGCAACTTTTTCCTAGATTTATGTTTATTTAAGTGTTTTTCTGACACTCTATCATAACTATACTCTTTTATGCATTTATTTAGGTTTAATTATTCAGGCAAAAGTAGTTCTAATGTGCCTGAACCATTTTACGGGTTAAATTTTGCTCTATCTTGATGCCATTTTGAAGCCTACAAAAGTAGTATCTCTCTCTCGGCTTGGCTTCGCGAATACAAAAGTAGTGTACTAGTAAAAAATCACCTATCCCATGATCCCCTGTTGTATGTGCAGGGCATGCTGGGAGATAAGCTGGATGAGCTGGTTGCCCAGACGAGGGAGAAGCAGGCAGCGACCATCAGTGAGGTCACCTGGCAGGGCAGGACTGTGTCTGTCAAACAGGAACAGGTAAAACTGCACTAAAGAATCAGTCATGACACCTTAAAGTAATTTTTGGGTCTCAAGATAGCATAGTTTTTAAAAAGTCATTCCCGCACCAGATGGTGTATTGGATGACTCACATCTCTGTTTCATTAGCCCTTTGGCCACACAAGTTTGGCACAATCACTACAGCAGGGGGCTTGTCCATTGGTAATGGTGTGTGTTTCTACTACCATACTCTTTCCCAAATGCTGAGTGTAAGCAGAAGCAGAGATTTTTAACATTTCTCGCATGACTCGCCCGGTTTCGAATTCACAACCTACCGAATGCAAGACAAACACTCTACCCACTTGACCATGCACTGGTCAATGGAGAAATGGAAACAAGGGCTGGCAGAAAAAACTGACAATGGTCTCTCCTTGAAACCATGTTTACAAAGTACTGACTTTATCATCAACTTTTTTCAATCTCCCAGTGTGTCTTTTTAAAAAAAAAAACAAGAAATCTAATTTTTGCAGTTGTTCCCAGTATTTTTTTCAACTAGGTTTTTATGTACTGTAAATGCATTTAAGTTCGCGGGGATTTAATTTCGCGATAGCGGAAACATGGACTTTTCGCGGTGGTTTTAATTTCGCGGTAGCACCATGCACTGTAGTCTCTAGTTAAGGAAAAATGTTCGCGGTGGTTTTAAATTTGCGGTGAAGCGGCCGCCGCGAAAACCGCGAACATTAATCCACCGCGAACATTTCTGCATTTACAGTATCTTAACAAGAAGAATTCCACATACCTCCAAGCTGCACCAACAGTCTGGTCTCTCACAAGAGTTGTATAGGGTCTCACATGGAAGTTTGTATGTCTGTAGGTGCGACTGTTCCTGCTGAGTTACCAGGAGAGTTCCACAGACCTCCAGGCGGCACCAACTGTCTGGTCTCTCACAAGAGTTTTTATAGGGTCTCACATGGATGTTTGTGTGTGTAGGTGCGACTGTTCCTGTTGAGTTACCAGGAGAGTTCCACAGACCTCCAGGCTGCACCTGACACCAACAGTAAACTGGAGGTGTATGAGAAGCTACTGATGGACTGCAAGGATGCCATGCAGGTGGGCAAGACTTTCTTTGATTCATTGATCAGCTTGGCTATGTTTACCTTCACAGAAAGGAAACTTATTTCTTTTTGCTTCTTTTTTGTCTTCTTCCTTTTCTTCTTCTCCAAACAAAAAGGTCAATGTCCTGGACCAAATGGGTAACTATAGAGGTACGTAGCTGACACCCTGTGGTGGTCAGTTACTTTGTGTAGCAAGTGGTAGGACAGAGGGGCTGGTCACCAGACTCGCCATACATAAGAATAAACAGTGCAGTAGTTTGTTAGGCTAAACCATGTGAAAGTGAACATTGTGTATTTGCTTGCAAGTGTTACCTTGCTACATGTAGTTGTATACATGTAACCTACTTTTAGAACATAACTGAGTATCTATATATTGTCACATGTTAATGAATTGGTAGCATCAATGTAATACAGTTACTACCCGAAACAACAGCATTTTCCAGGGATTAAAATAAGAGACTCAGAGAATATTTTATTTGTAACATATGCCGATTTTGTGTCACAACTTCATGCCAGAGCGCATGTTATGGAGTTGATATAAACACCTTTGTCCGCCATGTTTGCGCAGGTTCTACGCGGAGAGCTGCGTGAGGACCCGTCAGCCCGTGCTGCGCAGGCGGAGGGGAAGACATCCCAGCTGGCCCACCTGCTGACGTACCTGACCTACATCCGTAACACGATCACCATCCAGCGTAACCTCCTCATGGCAGACACGGTCAAGGCCTCGCTCAGTCCTGGTAAGTTACTGTAATGTACATCCGTAACACGATCACCATCCAGCGTAACCTCCTCATGGCGGACACAGTCAAGGCCTCGCTCAGTCCTGGTAAGTTACTGTAATGTACATCCGTAACACGATCACCATCCAGCGTAACCTCCTCATGGCAGACACAGTCAAGGCCTCTCTCAGTCCTGGTAAGTTACTGTAATGTACATCCGTAACACGATCACCATCCAGCGTAACCTCCTCATGGCGGACACAGTCAAGGCCTCGCTCAGTCCTGGTAAGTTACTGTAATGTACATCCGTAACACGATCACCATCCAGCGTAACCTCCTCATGGCGGACACTGTCAAGGCCTCGCTCAGTCCTGGTAAGTTACTGTAATGTACATCCGTAACACGATCACCATCCAGCGTAACCTCCTCATGGCGGACACGGTCAAGGCCTCGCTCAGTCCTGGTAAGTTACTGTAATGTACATCCGTAACACGATCACCATCCAGCGCAACCTCCTCATGGCGGACACAGTCAAGGCCTCGCTCAGTCCTGGTAAGTTACTGTAATGTACATCCGTAACACGATCACCATCCAGCGTAACCTCCTAATGGCCGACACGGTCAAGGCCTCGCTCAGTCCTGGTAAGTTACTGTAATGTACATCCGTAACACGATCACCATCCAGCGTAACCTCCTCATGGCCGACACGGTCAAGGCCTCGCTCAGTCCTGGTAAGTTACTGTAATGTACATCCGTAACACGATCACCATCCAGCGCAACCTCCTCATGGCCGACACGGTCAAGGCCTCGCTCAGTCCTGGTAAGTTACTGTAATGTACATCCGTAACACGATCACCATCCAGCGTAACCTCCTCATGGCCGACACGGTCAAGGCCTCGCTCAGTCCTGGTAAGTTAGTAACAAGTAGTTTTTAGCTGCCTAGTTTTTGACAGGCCTTTACCCTATCACAAAAGTTGGCAACTTACTGATTTTCTACCCAAACATCTGCTTAGAAATTACATCTAAATCATCTCAAACCCAAGTATTTGGTTAATCTGAAGTCGCCTTGAGTTTGGTAATAACTTGGTTTGTTGGCAAAAGTAAAGCACAAAGATTCACATGGGAAACTCCTATTTTTGCTCTAGACCTTTGTTTCCCCACTTCATATGCCTATTAAGTAATACTGACAAATTCATTTTTCTAATGAATTTAGATAAATCTCTGATTGTAAAACATATCTGTTCCGACATTTTCAATATCGCAAAGAAAAGAAAACAAGTTGAATTCACTTACATGTAGAACATAATTCTTGTGTTGTTTGACATCGTAAATATTTTATATATTTATCAACTATCATTTTGTTGCGACCTGTACTTTATCAAGTGGGTATATATGTACAATAAAGGTCTTCATTCATTCATTCAAAGTCCTAAGTCAGAAGGTAGACGCACCTAAGCTAGTACTGTGCTAAATCTCATCAGCTCATGTGTGTGTTATTTCAGGTGCAGCTGTGGACGGCCGGCGGGCAGCAAAACCACAGGACCTGGTACGACTCTACGACATCATCCTCCAGAACGTGGAGGAGCTACGACAACTCCCCGGTATCCAGGACGACGCAACGATGGCGCAAAACCTCGAAGCTCAGAGCGACGCCTGCAAAGCCTACCGTAGTTTCTACATCGCTAAGTCGTACGCCGTCAGCCAAAAGTGGAAGGAAGCGGTGGCGTTGTACGACCAGGCTCTCGTGCAGGGGAAGACGGCGCTCGGGTTGTACGCAAGTCTACCGGATTCCGCCGACAGAATAGCCGAGCTGGAGGGACTGGTGGCGGAAGTTCACGCCAACAAATCGTCTTCTCACGCCTCATGTATTCTGGACTCGCCGACCTCACCGGACGAACAGGACTTAACGCTAAACGACACCGGCGCCAATATGGTCACCTTCCCGCCCAACTTCCAACCAATCCCCTGCAAGCCGCTCTTCTTCGATCTGGCGCTAAATCACGTGGAGTTCCCGTCGTTACAGGACCGACTCGCCGAGCAGAAAAAGGGCGGGGGGATAGCAAATATGGTCAAAGGATGGTTCTGGGGAGGGGGTAATAAATAAGGGGGGTCTAAAAATAAAGGGGGGTAGAAATAAAAGGTCACCATGTTATTTGTCCACATCTAATAATTTGGCTGAAACAAATTTACTGGAATGATTTTGGAGATTGAAAAAGTAAGGACAGTGAATTGCCTGACATCATTTATAATCTTCACGTCCAGTATGAAGGACATGGAAACAAATTTGCCAGTGACAAAAGGAAAGATGTACCATTTCCTTTTTCATGTAGAGTGGCAAGAACCTCATTTGTGGTCCGAAGACAGATAGAGCATTTATAAACATTGTTGTATTGCTACAGAAACAGCCTTAGCAACCCATTCTCAGGGACCATCATGGCCCAACAGACTATCTACATGCACAAAGTCTTACCAGTGTAGAGGTTTGTCAATTAAAATGTACCAGAAAATGTATACTGTAATTCTCAAACGTATGTCCATTATTTCCAAGACCTGTCAAATAATTTTTCTTATTTAACATAAACTATGTTATAAACTGATTTTGTAAGCTCAAATCATTTGGAAAAATTATGTTATGGGCCCTTCAAATTCAAAGCCCATTTTTAGTACTAGTATACTACCGTCCATGCAAGGATAAAAGATAAAAGATGTATGTAAGAAGCGATCCATTCCCTGCTTTGATATGCGAAGGTACACGGATAACAATATGGGGTTCAATTGTTGTTTTTTTGTAATTATGTAATAATGTTACAGTAATGAAAGCAGAAAGCAAGCAATGAAACACATTTAATCTGATATATGCCTATGTAGAGTTATGAATTCATTTTGAAATGTTATCAAAACATTTTTCATGCCAATAAAAGGTGTATAATTGGCACTGGTAGCATTCTTCTTTTGATGTATCAAGTTCTGGACATGCTATGGACGTGCTCTTGGTGCAGAGAGTAAGTGCTGTAGGTTTGGGCCCCCTAGCGGCTTTTTGGGGAACAGAAATCAGTTTTGTTGAATATCAGATTTTTGTGGTTGCCTATCCTGTGCTGCACAATCAAGACTTAGTGGGTCACATACATATACTTAACATGCATTATGATGGTCAGTCTCTTCAATTAGAGCAGAGACCTGGTATTAAAGCCGTGTTGGCCTTCTGTGTCACAGTGTGGTCTCCATCTGTACTGGTCAGCAGTGGTCAGTTCTACTGGTCAGTTCTACTGGTCTCAGGTAAGCAATTTTTCTATGTACTTGTATCCATGATATGGTCACAAGAAGTCTCCTATTTTGTCCCTGTAGCTCAACTGGTAGCAGCCTCATAGTTAAGCTCCTTGTTGCAATTACTTGGAGACCTTAGGTCGAAGACAGGGAAGGGCATTCTGCTTAATGGGCTGCACCCGTCTTTCGGTTGGGATGTAAAATGGGGTCCAGTGTTTGAGGAGGTGCTTCAAGCAACAGATTGGTGCCCACTAGCTATAATGATAATACAAGTTGCAATTTTAGATGTGTCTCTGACTTGAGGGACTGTCTTGACAAAATTGGCCACAGTTTTCAGTTATGGTAGTCACTCTAGACAGGATTAATATTCTTAAATGCTTAAGTCAATGGGAAAAATATCGGGCAAACAAAATGTGACCACAATGACCAAGTCTCAGTGGTTCAAACATAGAGATGACAATACCAGCAGTACAGGTTTGACAGTATTTTGCATTGTTACAGTTATTCAAATGTCTACTATGAATGCCCAACCTTTAATTTTTGTTCATTGACAAGGACAAATACAAGTATGCTATACCAAGACATAATATGTATGTTATATGTTTGAATGAACAGATTCGCCTTTTACAGAAAATGAGAAGAATTTGTCCAATGGTTGTACAATATACGAGATGAGTTAGCTGTCATAGTGTTACATTATACTATGAATTACAGCCACTTACTTCTCTGGTAAATTATTTGACCCATTTGGCAGAATTCCACTAATTTTTCCAGCAAGCCGACTCGTCCGGTACAAACTAGTGACATGACCTAGTTCCTTTGAACGGTGGTGACCTTGGTTGAAAGCGGTGTTTTTCACACGTTCTTCTGTTTGTGAGAAATATAAACACATTTTGCTCATTGACCTACATTGTAACATGTTTTACCAACAGTGATAACACCATAGCCCCATTCTGTCAATTAGTTTTGCAGAATCTGTGCTAATGAAAATGTGGGCAGCATTCACCATTTTACACTTAGGCCACAGCAAGTAAATTTTGTGGATGACGTCCTCTGCAGACTGCAAAAATAATGAGATGGGGCGAAAAAAGAAAATGGAAAAAATAATGCGATAGGGCGAAAAAAAATGGAAAAATAAACAAGATTTCAAAATTTTCAAAATAGACACAATAAACATTGTAACAAGAATTGAAGTGACAAAACATAGCATCACGACCAACAAGGCATTCATTCCTGTATTCAAGAAGTGAACTGGTGTAGTAAAAGTGACACTAGTTAGGTAGACAGGTAACTGCACTCATTGCTTCCATATTTGTCTCTTCTACAAGTACAGTCATTAGGTCACAACACAACATATTTGCCCATTTTGCTATTTTCTTGTTATGGTGACCATCTCCAAAGAAGAAAAAAATTGTGTGTGTTTTCTGAAACCAGGTGAAAAATGATGAGCGCCTGATGTCGTTTGTAAAATTTACTTGTGGCTTAGTGAAGAAGATTCCAAAATCAAAATTATGACCATTTCTTTCTCCTCAGATCCAACAGCTTCCTGTTACCATGGCAACCTGTATGCTAGTCTTGATGTCCTGTCTGTTTGGAATGGCTATTGCTGGTAAGATCCCCCCCTCTTCCCCTATGAATCCTTTCTCCTCCCTGAACATGTCCGGAACTGATCTTCTGTCCCTTCATCTCTACATATACAGACGCGATGTCAAGTAAAGTGTACCAGTGATTCAAAAAATGTCTTTTTCTTGTCTTCCCAAAGTTATCTGTGTTAAGTTCGAGAACCTTTGGATGGATTGTGATATTTGGCATTGCAAACGCGATGGTCAATGTTGATTTTGGGCCTCCTGTTGAGTGAAGTTGGTAATGCAGCAGTACCCTTAGTTTTGCATCCTTTGTCCTCGAAAAGCTGTGGTCTTGTGTTTTTTGACTGTTTGTTGCAATAGTAATGCACCATGAAAAATGGTCTATTCGAACGT
>NC_049996.1:896454-903057 GCF_000003815.2 Branchiostoma floridae
TCAGAACATCAGTTCATCAACTTAAATCTTGTATCTTTCCAGAAACAGCAGTTGAGAAGAAAGAAGATCCAAAAGGTATTTACTATATAATAGCATGTTTGCCTTTTATTGTCTTTCGTATTGTGCAAAAATTTTTTTCTTTACTTTTCCTCAATTCATGCTTTTATATCTTTCTTAATACTTCCTCGAACACAGTCAAGATGATGCACAAGTTGCACTCACAAGCAACATTCTATTTTCGCAGCAGGTGTGGTCGTGACTGCAGCGCCTCCTGGCGTCAGCAACAACGCAATGCAGATCGTGCCTTTCGTGTGGAAGAGTGCGCCCTACTACAACCCCTGGCACCCAGACAACTACTGGATCTTTACCAAGGATGGGGCATGGGTCAGAAACCCCTTCTATCGGCCTTAAACAGTACTGCAGCGTAATATTTCATGTAATGCAGTCAAACCTGTCTAGAGTGACCTTGCAATGGACATGGAAGAAAACGGTCGCAGTAGACAGGAGGCCATTATAATTGTGTTCTTAATGTTTGGGTCAATATGGGAAAAAATCTAAGGGCCACCAAAAAGTTCACAATGGGTATATGGTGCAAATATAGAGACTTGAATGTACGTCAATATTCAATATAATACTTTGTGCCTATCGTCCTATTACGTCCTAGACTTCAGGGACTATCTTACTCATTTTCTTTCAGACGGAAACCAGGAATGATGAAGACTTTTCTTTTTGTTCATAATCTCTATCCCTTCCATATAATCGAACTTAACGACATTTTACCGTGTTAGTCTTTGAAAAACGTAAACTTTGCATGGTGTCTTCTGCTTTTACTCTAAATTGAAAATTATATTAATACATAATATAATAGTGTATGGTACGAATGGAGCAGCTATGTTCCAGTGAAACCTGGTCCTGTATAAGCCTTACCCCTCTGAAACATATCCTGACTAAATCAAGCTTTTAGCAGCTGTTCCACTGGTTAGGCCTTTCTTGAAGAGGAGGCCCGATCAGCCGGCAAGAGAATGTGTCATGCTACTGTCCCATTTGGAAAGAGGGGCCCCCACGCGTAGTTTACGGGCTGTTTTTCTGTACTTTCGGGCGTGACCGCTACATGGGCCCGTGGCTACCTGGCTATTTTTTGGGCACGGTCGGGCCTCTATTTTTTTTTACTGACAATTAAAATCAGGCCGGGACCCAGTGGCCCATAGACTCCATTACCTATCATTAAAAAACACTGAGAGGTACACCCAAGCTGTCCGGTAGTTTACCGGGACTAATTTGTAGATTCGGAGCCCGACCGGCCGGGGCTATGCTAGCTACACCCCCGCAAGCAACAACACAAATGGGGCGGTAGAATTACACAGGCTGCTGCGAAGCGGTGTCTGTAGAAAGTCAATACGTCGAGTATGTCACGAATTACAGTCGACACACTACACTTGTTTGCTGATCCGGCTCTGCTTCTTTTTTTCACTCAAGTGTAAGGAATGAAGTGACTGGAAACCGACCGGGATTGAAGTTTACCGTTAACACGTTGGGCGTGAAATTCAACTCCTGGGAGTATTTAGGAATCCCCGAATTGTTTTGTCAAGACGGCGTGCGTAAATTTGGTAGAAATGCCAAACATCAAGAGCCTAAATCATACAACGCACCTTTGCTAGCAGCTTATTTATAACCTACTCCTTTTACATTTTCTCCGTTTAAGATTTAAGTATGAAATTGAAGTCACCCGGTAAATTATAGACTTCGTAAGAAGTTTGGGTAAGGCAAAGTTTAGCTTAGCCTATGTCACACAGTAACTGTAACTGTATACAACACAAGCCATGCTTTTTCAGTCTGTCTTCCTCATTACTTTAAGATAAACTTCAGAAGTATACGATGTAGAAGTTTCATGTGTCTGTGAAATTACAACACCATCTTGTGTTCGTAAGAAAACCTGACAGTCTGTTTATTCATTCAGTATCCCTCGTAAGTTTACGGTCAACTTCTACCCCCCTTTGCGCCAGTACGTAAGCTTAACCCTAGTCCTTAGAGTTCAGTGGTTTTAAATCTATACCAGTCCCTGTAAACGTTACGCAATAAGCTGCGTTTATTTATTCCGTGTCCCTGGTAAGTTTTAAGTCAACTCCGGACCACTTCTACACCGGTACAGTAGGTTAGATCTAGGGTAGAATTAATCCTTACTGAAAACCTGTAACTGGCATGTTCCTCTCAATTCGGATTTGATATCCTAAAACCAGTGCTTGTTTATTTTTGGTTCAATCGTAGTTTAAGATCAACTGCAGAACTAGTCTGAGCCGGTTTGAAGGAGCCCGTGCGTTGACAGAAGTGTGTCACCCGTACAGACGGCGGATCACCCTGCCGAGCTTCTGTCCAACTCGTACTGTCACTGTCATTAATTCTCTACCGTATTGCCGCAAATATATTCATACAGTACCCACACTTTGAGCCATACTTTTGACACATTACAGACCAGAATATTAGCCTAATTTTAAATCCATTCACACTATAGCATTAAAGATTTGTGATATGGCATTTTGAATAAGAACTCAACTAGTAAGTACTGTATAACTGTGGCAAAATGACAAAGTTTATGTAGAAAAAAAGAAAGGAATTAGACAAGACGAGTAAGCAAACACACATGTCAGACATACAAACTACAGAGGCGCCACGACAAGATAGTCTTACGTAAGATGGTTTCCGAACCCCTGTCGTTTGGAAAGACGGTTGCTAATTTTATCCCAAGTTACGGTATATGGACCCCTTGAAGGGCGGACAGCACAGACGAACACGTCTCAAGACTCTAACATCTCAACACGCCGCAAGAAGCAGGTACGTTTGAATTTTCCCTGTCTACTTTTGTTTTAGTTTCATGAAACGTTTTGGATTTACAACTTTGTCCTTCTGTCAGAGATGCTCTGTTTTGTAAACGACAAATTTGATAATTCTCTGGTCTCGCTGTGGTCGCGAGAGTCCTGCCGCAAAGCTATCTTGTGATACCGAGATGTCAGTACCCATAATACTCACAGCCAACTTTTCAAAATGGTCGCCCAATTTTTCCTTCTTCTCAGAACTTTGCTACGGTTCAAAACTGTTGTATATTACGTAGTTCATCTTAACAGCAATCGTTGCTTGTTTATAACGACTTCAGTTCTAGTTAAGCTACTTATTTTGTAGAAAAAGTTAAAACTTCTTTACCTCGCCACTTATACAAGAAATATTTAGATTTAAGGTATGTTATAATCAAAGAAGACGTCAATTTCGAGCTACTTGTACATATATAAACAAAGACTGAAATGTCCAAAACATTAAATACGCAAGACAAACAAAAGATTATTCGAGAAATTAGAGAGAAAAAGGTTTTCAATTATGCCAAGAAGCGCCGCAACTTATCATCATTCGTTGATTTTTAGTGGCCACCCTTTTAATGTTTTATTCTAAAACAACTTTAAAACTGCCAGTAACTCAAAATCTTTGCACATCGTTAGTT
The DNA here is from genome assembly GCF_000003815.2 of Branchiostoma floridae. Lineage (NCBI taxonomy): Eukaryota > Metazoa > Chordata > Leptocardii > Amphioxiformes > Branchiostomatidae > Branchiostoma > Branchiostoma floridae. The sequence continues at coordinate 899,942 of NC_049996.1, forward strand.
TACGGTGTCGCGGTAAAATTTACCACCCTGTAATCCTTGCTCCCATCGGTGTATCCTCACTGATTGATACATACACATAGAAAACAGCAACGTGGCTTCACACTTTGAACTTGGCTCAACAACTGCCATCCGACACCGGCACGATTCTAACGGAAATGTGCCGTCTGGATGGCGGTTTGGGTTGAGATGATTTTAATCATATCCAGTAGCTCAGATCGGTTCATGGTCGCAACCTTTTGGGGGTAGTTTCCAAGAAGATCTTTTGCGGGTAAAGAATTGTCCAAGGGGTTCTGAAAAAGTATCCAGCCGGCCCCCGCGTGACCTGAATTCAGTCGGTGTGAAAAAAAGGCTCAGAGGCCAATTGGATACTGCTTAGGATATTATTTTTGGTCCCCGATAGATCTACTTGGAGATTAGGAGGGGGTGGGATAAGGGCAAGTTCACCTAATACTTGCCGCGTATGGGGGGGGGGGGGCTCAAAATTTTATCTTATTTTTTTACCTTGAAATGTTTGTCACATTTGTCCATATCTCCTAGGTCTGGTTGTTATGAACCACGTGTCTCTTTTAAATCGCAATCTTGATGCGATCAAAGTCAAACACATTGAAGGCTCTAATTTTAGTGCACTCCTTGTAATTATTGATACGCGTAGGGGTTTCAGTTTTGATGGAAAAAAAATCTAAGTGGTAACAAAAAGATAGAAACAAAAATGTTGTGAGCCAGCTCTCCAAACCCTATTTGATTCTCGATATTGATGATAGATTATCGTAAGAAAAGTTGCATTTTTCATCTAGATGGTCCTTGTTTGGTGAAATATAATTTATTGCATGTGACACTACATTCCAATGACCCTTACAAGTTAAGCACTTGTTTATTATGATAAGAACTTGTAAACTTTTCGTCGCGCTTGTAAATTCCCCTCTTGCTTTTCCAACTCGAGCTCTTGGCCTTGGTGAGGTGCATTTCTTTACTTGGTCTTAAGCCATGACTTTTGTATAGCCAATACTTTCGAGCCAAAAAAACTAGTCTTCAAGGAGATTGAAAGATATCTCAAACTACAACAAGGTGCACGTTATACTAAAAAGAGGCAAAGGCCACTAAATGTTAAAAAAAAAAGATCTACATGTATCTTGCTTGTAATGATAAGAGCTTATAAACTTTTCTTGGACCTTGTAAATTTCCCTCTTGCTGTTGTAACTCTTGGCCTTAGTGAGGCGCATTTCTCTCCTAGGATCCTTGGTCTACAGCCATGACTTTTGTATAGCCAATACTTACGAGCAAAAAAAAAAACACTAAAAGGTCTTCGAGAAAATTGAAAGATACCATTTTTAAACTATAACAAACCACGTTATACTAAAAAGTGGCACAGGCCAATAAATGTCAAAAAGATGTACATGTAACTTAATTGTTTGTTATGATAGGAGCTTATAAACTTTTCGTTGAGCTTGTAAATTTCCCTCATGCTGGTCCGACTCTTGGCCCTAGTGAGTGCGTTTCTTTCCTTGGCCTTGACTTTTGTTAGCCAATACTTACGAGCCAACAAAAACTAAAAGCCTTCAAGAAAATCTAAAGATAACAGGGCACATGCCACTAAATGTCTCGGTGTAACTGAATATACGTCAATTAAAGCTAGTTCACCTTTATCCGCGGGTAACCTATATTCGTGACTTGTAAAGACAGGGTATCTAAAGTTAGGGATAACGATAAGTCGACGGACAGTGGTTTCAAACCGAAATATTGCAACTTGAAACCACCGTCCATCTCTCGATATACTGTTTCTGAATACAACGGATATAGGTTATCCCACGGATAAAGGTGAACTAGCTTATTCCTTAGTATTCCATGAACGTTGTGCCAAAACATAGTACCAAGCCATAGAAAAAATACTGGTAACATTTTGAAAATTGACATCCGAACTTCACCGCACAGCTATCGATGGATTGAAATACAAATAGAGGTTTTGAACATTTGTAGCGCCTTTCGATGCTCTAAATTCCTGCATTTTTATGCACTTGACGTTAAACCTAGATTAGAGTTTGGACAGCTATGTGCGATATCCTATGGGTTTCCAAGTTCAAGTTGACATCAAGGTAAGCTAACCCGTATGTGTGGTTGGCACGTCGCCTAACCCCGAAGTTCTGAGGGTTAGTTACTTCAGGCTGACTGGAAGTCAAATTACCACGTACTGTGATTGGCAAGTTGCCTTGTACTAAAGTTCGGTAGTTCAGATAGGCCACGTTGATTTAATTATATGGATGACATCAGCGCGCGAGTCCATTTCCGTCCGCTACCCACAAAAAGTCTGCGACCGTCCTGTAAATCATACAGAGAAGCTGAAATATTAAAATGCAAATGTGCCGTAAAAATAACATCAGAAATCTGATGGTCTTCCAAAGTCAAAGTAGAAGATGTTAAAGTCAAAGTAGGAAATGTCGAATAGCAAAAATAAAGCATGCATTGTTCAGTCGTTTGTTAAACCTCCCTGAAATTGGTCAGGAAGGCTTTACAAACTTACATAATATGATATATTAAACTAGCGTTATAACTTCTTTATTTTTATGAGGGTCTGCATGCTCTTTTCCGTAAGGCGTAGGCAGGCCTTTTTAATTCCTGTAATTCGTAGGGTAAGCTATTTTATTTCACGTAATTCGTAGTGAGGATGGAAAATTTACCGTAAAGCGTAGCCAGTGTATTTCACGTAAGGCGTAATCTAGCCTAAAATTTTCACGTAAAGCGTAATTAAGCCTAAAAATTACCCGTAAATCGTAGCTGGCCTCCCAAATTTCGTAAGTCGAAACGTAGTCTACCAGTAAATTTAGTCCTTCAAAACACAGGAAATTGCGTTTCAGAGGATCAAGATTTCAAAATTTCGCCGGACCTCACTTGCGACTCCTTTCACCTTCGGTCATCGACATGGTAAAAATATGGTATATACCCTCAAAAATCTTCTTTTTTTGCAAATAGAAATGTCATTGAAGTTAGCTTAGTCTGCCAGCAAAATTTGCCCATCAGAATGCAGGAAAAATCATTTTAGAGGGTCAAGATTTCAAAATTTCCATGGTCCTCCTTGTGCCGCCTCGCGCCTTTTGGACTCGAAAATCTGAAAATATGTTGGG
>NC_049996.1:903157-909637 GCF_000003815.2 Branchiostoma floridae
TGTGTGTCAACCTCAAAGATCTGTTTTGCTAATAGAAATTTGCCCATCAAAATGCACAAAATATCGTTTTATAGAGGGTCAAGATTTCAAAATTTAGCCGGATCTCCTTTGCCACTTTATTCACCTTCGGTCATCGACTTCGTAAAAGATATGTATCATGGCTGGGGGATGTGACGTGTCAACCTCAAACACATTTTTTACTGATAGAAATGTAATTTCACTTAGTTTTCTATAATAGCCAAAAAAACTGGCGTTTCAGGGGGGGCAGGATTTCAAAATTTTCCCGGACTTTCCTTCGGCGCTCGACGTGGCAAAAAGAAGTTGGCTGGCGTCACCCTCATAAGCTTACGCTGAACCCCTGGGACTCTTTAATTAGAAATGCAATTTAACTTAGCTTTGTTTGCCAGCGAAAATTTCCCTTCAAAATGCAGGGAATAGTGTTTCAGAGAGTCAAAATTTCAATCTTTCTTGCGGAGCACGACCCCGCCTCTGTCGAGTGTTGCCAGCCTTCCAGAATTTAGCGTAAACCGTTGTCAGCCTGTCTGAATTTAGCGTAAAACGTTGCCTGCCTTCGTGAATTTAACGTAAAGCGTTGTCGACCGTCCCGAATTTAGCGTAAAGCGTTGTCAGGACCCCCCATGCAGACCCTCTTTAAGGGGACTTCATGCCATGGCTCTGAACGAACGATGCAGTCGATCACCCTCCCCTCCCCCTGGAGGCTTTACCTTGACCAGAGCCTAACCCAACCCCAGATCGAGTACGGACCTTCAACGTGTACAAACTAAGATGGGAGACCATAAATCTTGTCCCCTGAGACGACAGGTATTTATTTTTGGCACAAACGACACCAGACAGGTCATTATCACTTCGGAAGCCTCTCGTCTGACAGAGAACATGTGTCGACCATGTGTAGGGGCAACGTGCCAACGTCAAACATACAAGGGATCCGGAGTCTTCCATGCATAAGGTGGTATATCACTGCACTTGGGGCACCGGTGTGACACTGGGGTTCGAAAGATTATACACAACGAATTCCGAGAACGAACTTTCTTGCGTTTTGTGTATTTTGTTGTCTTATAAGTCATACTGTTACGTATTACGCAATATCTGAATTACAAAGAAAATAACACAACAGTGCCGCAGTGAACGAACCCCGCAGTGCCGCACTGGTCAGTGCCCCAACTGCAGTAAGATACTACCTATACAGCCAACTTTAAGTAGGGGCTTAGGCCATGCTATCTTGATTGTATGGGTGACATCCGCGTGCGAATTAATTTTCGTTCATTGCCCTCCCCAAAAGACGTTTTCGACCATACCATACAGTAAATCGTAAAAACGTGCTGCAAAATGAACAAATATATTGCAAAAAAAAAAATCGGATACTGAAGTACAAAATACAAGTCGAGCTCTGAGTGACTTTTTCTAAGAAAAGTCTCCTGCATGGATCCAATTTTGTGAAAAAATAAAAGAGGGTCTGCATGGGGGGTCCTGACAACGCTTTACGCTAAATTCGGGACGGTCGACAACGCTTTACGTTAAATTCACGAAGGCAGGCAACGTTTTACGCTAAATTCAGACAGGCTGACAACGGTTTACGCTAAATTCTGGAAGGCTGGCAACACTCGACAGAGGCGGGGTCGTGCTCCGCAAGAAAGATTGAAATTTTGACTCTCTGAAACACTATTCCCTGCATTTTGAAGGGAAATTTTCGCTGGCAAACAAAGCTAAGTTAAATTGCATTTCTAATTAAAGAGTCCCAGGGGTTCAGCGTAAGCTTATGAGGGTGACGCCAGCCAACTTCTTTTTGCCACGTCGAGCGCCGAAGGAAAGTCCGGGAAAATTTTGAAATCCTGCCCCCCCTGAAACGCCAGTTTTTTTGGCTATTATAGAAAACTAAGTGAAATTACATTTCTATCAGTAAAAAATGTGTTTGAGGTTGACACGTCACATCCCCCAGCCATGATACATATCTTTTACGAAGTCGATGACCGAAGGTGAATAAAGTGGCAAAGGAGATCCGGCTAAATTTTGAAATCTTGACCCTCTATAAAACGATATTTTGTGCATTTTGATGGGCAAATTTCTATTAGCAAAACAGATCTTTGAGGTTGACACACATCCCCAACATATTTTCAGAATTTCGAGTTCCAAAGGCGCGAGGCGGCACAAGGAGGACCATGGAAATTTTGAAATCTTGACCCTCTAAAATGATTTTTCCTGCATTCTGATGGGCAAATTTTGCTGGCAGACTAAGCTAACTTCAATGACATTTCTATTTGCAAAAAAAGAAGATTTTTGAGGGTATATACCATATTTTTACCATGTCGATGACCGAAGGTGAAAGGAGTCGCAAGTGAGGTCCGGCGAAATTTTGAAATCTTGATCCTCTGAAACGCAATTTCCTGTGTTTTGAAGGACTAAATTTACTGGTAGACTACGTTTCGACTTACGAAATTTGGGAGGCCAGCTACGATTTACGGGTAATTTTTAGGCTTAATTACGCTTTACGTGAAAATTTTAGGCTAGATTACGCCTTACGTGAAATACACTGGCTACGCTTTACGGTAAATTTTCCATCCTCACTACGAATTACGTGAAATAAAATAGCTTACCCTACGAATTACGGGAATTAAAAAGGCCTGCCTACGCCTTACGGAAAAGAGCATGCAGACCCTCCTTAAATTCGTGAAAGGAAGGGAAAGACTAGCAAAACTTCCGTGCAAAAATATAACCAGCTACTTCCGTGAATAGTTTCATTAGATTGGTACGTCACTGAACAAAGAGGCTCTTTTTACACAACCATTGCTTTATTCACACCGACGTTGTAGTTTCCGTTGTAGGGACAGCATTGTAAATATTTTCCATAAATCTGTCTGTACATGTGTAAATACCTTACGTTTTGTGACCACATCTGAACTGTGAGCAGCGACACCTGTCTTGCAGTACAATGTATGTGAACCAGTCAGAATTGCCCTGAAGAAGGTGACAGACGGTCACCGAAACGTCGGTGTGAATAAAGCAATAGTTGTGTAAAAAGAGTCTCTTTAGTCCATAACCAGCTACTGAAACAGGGAGGAAACGTTCAGCCATATTGTGGCACATAGGACAGCAGGTTTCCTTGCTGTTTCTGTAACAGGGTAGATTTTTACAGTGAGGGGTTGCTAGCCTTTTTCGAACGTGGGACTCCCATTTTCCGACCCTCAGGAGCTTTCCGACCTTTCCGACCCTTGTGCAGCCCAAAATAGGATATCTCCAACCCAGGATTGACCCAGGAGCGCCCAGTTACAAAATCATTGGATCCAGACGAATTTTCAACCGGATGAAGACCAATCAAGCTAAAGGGCACGGTTACATTCGTCGTAGGTCGTCGTACGATTTTGATGTCGTAGAATTTTGAAGCGGACTGTGACAGAACCGACCATCTACAAGGATCTAAGACAGTCTTTTTATCAACATGCTATAGATCTGAATTTGTACAACACATACAATGTTCTCGATCAGTTTACGATCCTACATGTACGACAACCGCACGACCAATGTGATCGCGCCCTGACTGTTGAACGACTAAAACTGGATTTTGATAATCCATGAATTAATTTAATATGATCTATGCTGCTGAAATATGATTTGAAAGAGGACAGAACTTGCAAAAAGTTACGAAATATATGTCTTTGTCAATGAATATCGTTTAAACTACTGTTTGATAAGTTACAACCAAACTGTACTGAATGATTTATGAAAATTGCCAGAAATTTCCACACTATATGATACGTTTCAAAAATTGTAACATTGTGATTTCTACTAAACGTTGTGGGCCATAAAGGGACAATAACAATTTAATAAGTGCAATCTTGTCCTCGTATTCTATGGCCTCTTCGATCGATGACCATGGTAAATTCCTAATTGATGTCAACCTTACAGTTTTGACAGTAGCTAAACAGTCCTATACGAGAATGACAGTGACTGCCACATAGGGCACATCTGTAGGCTGACTCATTCTCATATTAGTCTCAATTATAGTCGAATTTTTCTCAAAGCTGAGCCTCGATTTTCTGCTGTTTCTTAGAGTGTCTGCATGTTCTTTTACGTAAGGCGTAGGCAGCCTATATTTTTTATTTCCCGTAATTGGTAGGGAAAGCCATGCTATCTACGTAATTCGTAGCGAGGCGACCAAATTTAGCGTAATTGCCTTCCTTGATTTAGCGTGGTACGTAGGGGGTTCTTCTGAATTCACCGTAAATCGTTGTCGGGACCCCCCCCCCATGTAGACCCTCTTTTTAGTGTACTGTGAGTAAACGTAGTCTTGGTTCGTATTTTAAAAGCCTCGCGTTAGAACGAGCTGTCGTCGAGTATTATCCCTCGAACATGTGTTGTTTATAAGTCCGTATTACGCGAGGTTTGGCTACAGTTGCGTGAGTATAAGCTTCCACGTGGCCTTTTCCCCCTGGGGAATTCTTGAGACAGAAGGTAAGAAAACTTGACGGATGACTGTGTCTGGGTGAGGACACACGTGTCAAGTTTGGACGTGATCAGTAAACTAAGTACAGCTCCCATCTTGTGGGAAAGAAAGCATGTGGTCTCAGAACATAGTTTTGGTATCATACTCCAATTATGCCTTGCCATTTGTTACAATGCATAAATATGCAACTTTTATGGGCGCAAATCCAATAAAGAAACAGTTTTTCTAGAGATGTTTTACATTCTAGTCAGTAATCAATTAAAAATTGTACCAAATCCAACTGGTGAATCGATTTTATGACATCTATATAGCTGCACTTATTTACTATCCGCAAGAGGCGCTCTTCTGTACTGCACCGACTGAGCCGCATCACTCAGGACAGACAAACGTACACGTCCGACAAGCGATCGAGTGCTGAAACCTTCCGACCCAATCCTGTCAGAAATACACAAGCTTTCATCTCAAATCTTTTCATATCAGGTGATGGCGATAAAAAGGAATTTATGGTCGCCACAAAAACACCTCCTCACTTTGGGGTCCTTAACCATGTTAATCTCCATAGGCGAAAAATATCTCGGAATCAAAAAGACCGACCCATCGTCAATGCGCACTGAACTCAAGAGATATTTGAAACTGTTGTTTGTATCAGGACTTGAGCACAAACCACATGCATAAATATTATGCAACGGAGCACCCAACCTTGCTAACCCGAACGGGGGTTTGTGATAGACTAGTAGCTGTGTTTGGGGGTCTTGTTCTTAGACAAAAAAATGATTGGCATGTGATCAACTTTTGGGTAAGGGTAGAGTAGATTAGAATTGAGTAGAGTTCCTCAGTTGAGTAGGAGTTGTCACTCAACCGCTCCTCTTGGCTTTGCTGATAGTTCAGTTTCATGGATGTGTTATTAAAAACATTATGATTGTGTACCAAAACGAAGGTAGTAAATTTATTGAACAAAGCAGTAACGATAATTATCATATTTTCTTTAATTGATTGATGAATGATTTCTTCCTTGTGTTAGGATCAATATCGTAATCAACTGCAGTACTCCCCCTTTCCAACAGATGGCACTGTGGTAGTATTTATGGCCTCTACATTATAATGATCATGATCAGTAGTGTTAGTGATAATGATAATGATAGTGATAATGATAATGAGAGTGGCGGGGAGAAGTTAGAAGCCTGTAATATGTAAAAGCCATTAAAAAGTGATAAAATCGTGAAATTATACAATGTTGACGTCATCCTTTATTCATCACAGGTTTGCGATAGTAAAACCTATACTGGGTTAGTGCATTTTAAGTGCACCGTCATTTTGTTTCCAATGATGCTAAGGGGTGAAGTATAATGGAAACACATGACGTCATTTTTACAGGTTTGCGAACGAAAAGGAAAAAAATCAACTTTTCGTTTATGTCCTACAGGAAGAAGATCGTGCCGTCGTCATGACAACGTGGCTGGTCGTGTCCCTCTGTCTCTTCGGACTGGTCTTAGGAGGTAGGACTTTTTCAACGATCCCTGTGTCCTTCTTTTTAAGTACTAATCTTTATTTGTCTCATATACTTTAACTGTTGAATAAGGTACCTACTCCACGCCTCCCGATCTCAGATTTTTTTCAGTTTGTCTTTTTTTTGGTAAGCAGCGGAAGACGAAGCTTTTCATTTTTTTGTCAGTAATCGTTTTTAGTGAAGCTGACAAGGCTGAAGCAACAATGACTTGTTCAACTCCGAACTGCAGCTAGGTGTCGCTGCTGTAGTGTGAAGAATGCGGTCCCAAACGTAACAGTTACTGAGTTTACATCTCCCTGAGCTTTACGGTTGAAAAACGCAGGGTAGCTTAAAAACACTTTGTTGTGTACACAAAAAGAAAGAAAACTTCGTTATCCAGTGACTTACCAGTCTGATTATGCTATTTATATCAGTATAAATCAGTCATGAACCTATTGGAAGAACAGAGTAAGTTCGTTTACACATGTTTTAAGAGGAGGGATGAAGCGTGTAGAAGTAGATATAAGTTAGACAT
>NC_049996.1:912559-913327 GCF_000003815.2 Branchiostoma floridae
CCGTATCCGTATCAACCAGAACCAGATCCATATGAACCAGAACCCGATCCGTATCCGTACCAACCAGAACCAGATCCATATGAACCGGAACCCGATCCGTATCCGTACCAACCAGAACCAGATCCATATGAACCGGAACCCGATCCGTATCCGTATCAACCAGAACCAGATCCATATGTACCGGAACCCGATCCGTATCCGTATCAACCGGAACCAGACCCGTATGAACCGGAACCAGACCCTTATCCATATCAACCGGAACCAGACCCGTATGAACCGGAACCAGACCCTTATCCATATCAACCGGAACCAGATCCGTATCCGTATCAACCAGAACCCGATCCGTACCCATATGAACCGGAACCCGATCCATATGTACCGGAACCCGATCCATATGTACCGGAACCCGACCCGTATCCGTATCAACCGGAACCCGATCCGTACCCGTATCAACCGGAGGAACCGGAACAGCCGGACCCGTATGACCCGTATGCGGAACGAGATCGCTTTTCGAACGAGCCGGAGCCAAAAGAACCGGATCCGGACCCGCAGCCAGCGGCACCGGAGACTCCTGTGGCGCCGAAGGAAACACCGAAGGCGGAAACACCTGACGACGAAAATGAGACCGTGCCAGAATCACCAGGTACGGTTTTCTTCTTAAACTTGGATGTACAGAACAAGACCTGTTTGTCTAAGAACGAGAACTGGCCTTAACATCAGTCTTAGACGTTGTTTTCGTCAGCGTACAATATAATTTTTAGCTGTAGA
>NC_049996.1:913427-937989 GCF_000003815.2 Branchiostoma floridae
AATCTGTCTGAATTATCCTTTACCACAAAAAAAAATATATGTAAAAACAACAACATCTGATAACAACGCATTCCAAATAGCAGCCCAATATGCCAGCTGTCCAAAAAGTCCAATTCAAGCGTTTTCTATACGGCAGAAAAGACCGGTGAGGACCGTAGTTTCAAAACAGTGCCGCCATTTTGAATCAGACGACGTCAGGCCACTTCAAACAGGGGGTCCTCACAGGCCACATAAAATTGGTCGAAATCTTGTCATAATTGATAACCAAGATCTTGATAACTAAAGTGGATCGGTGTGCATGCCTACATTAGTGACCTTTGCCCTTTTATTTCCTCTACATAGGTCAGCCAGAGGCGCCCAATGGCAACGGCCCCATGGCCAAGGTTGACCCCTACGTCTGGGAAGACAGGCCGTTCTACAACCCCTTCCACCCCCTCAACTACTGGATCATGAATAAGGACAAATCATGGGTCCAAAACCCCTTCTACGACCCTAATTACCAATTCAAGTAACCTGCAGTAAGATGTGTACATTTCAGTGCCGTACATGTGCATTCAAGCTGGCATACATGTACGTAAATTGGATACTAGGCCGGGCTTATATAGTTTATTTAAAAGCGTATTTACTTTGTTTCTATGCTACTTTTCCCTTGTGTAAAGTCTAACACTATAGCAAAGTTAAGGATGTTTTAATTCTTTTTGCTAGGGCAGGCAAAGCAAAACGAATAGGCAGGAACCTTAAGCTTTCTAGCATATATTTCAGACACCTCATGCATCTAAGAAACTACAATATGAGTTTCATACGAATATTATTCTTGACTTTCTTTTAGAGCTGTAGAGACTTTGCCTCACTTTCCTTTTTATATTTCAATTTTTTTTTTTTACAATTATACATTCCAATGCTATCATTTCCAAAATGTAGATAATGTTTCATTCATATCGCCTTTCTGTTTTCCTGACATATTTCATAATTGCGGAGATAACTAGCGACTCTTCGTAAAGCAGGGAGAGGGAGAGGGAAACTTGTCAGATTTTACAACTTAAGCTCCAAGCAGATGTTAGGTAGCTGTTTTAGTTGAGCTCTGATAGTCTCTAGTACCCGGATAACACAGCAAATCAGAAACCATGACGATTCTCTACCCAATATCTGCTTGGAGATTAACCATAACTGCTGTTCATCATAAGAAGGAGTCAAAGGTCACAACCTAAGCTCCAAGAAGACGTTGGGTAGACACTCCCCATGTTTGATTGAGCTCTAAGGTATAGATACTGTAAGAGAAACCCAGCCAAACAGAAACTATGGCGATACGCTATCCAACATCTGCTTGGAGCTTAGGTTGTAACCTCTGACTCCTTCTTATGAACAGCAGTAATGGTTCATCTCCAAGCAGATGTTGGGTAGACAATCTCCATGTTTTAGTTGAGCTCTAGATACGGTTAGAGAAATCCAGCCAGTCAGAAACCATATGGCGATTCTCTACCCAACATCTGCTTGGAGATGAATGCTTACTGCTGTTCATAAGAGAATGAGTCAGAGATTACAACCTAAGCTCCAAGCAGATGTTGGGTAGACAATCTCCATGTCTTTTTTATAGTTGAGCTCTGGGTTACTATATACTGCTGGGAAACCCGAGCCAGTCAGAAGCCATGACGATTCTCTACCCAACATCTGCTTGGAGATGAGTAATTACTGCTGTTCATAAGAAAGAGTCAGAGGTTACTAAGCTCCGAGCAGATGTTGGGTAGACAATCTCCATGTTTTAGTTGAACTCTGATGTACTAGATACAGTTAGAGAAGTCCGGACAGTCAGAAACCATGACGATTCTCTACCCAACATCTGCTTGGAGATGAGTAAATCTACTGTTCATAAGAAGGAGTCTGTATACAGGAGACCCTGTAGCTTTTCCACCCCTGTACAGCTGTGTTGGATTAAAATCTTCCTCACACACACAGCCGTTTGTCTGTTATATATAGATCCTAGACACAGGCGGCTCATGAGTCATGGTCCTTGAGTGGCCTTGGCCCTCCTCCTCACAAACTAGAGACGTACAGCTAGTATATCACCGTCTGTTTGCGACAGTTTGCGAAAGATAGTCGCTAACAGGCGCTAGTACGTCGCGTATTTGTCTCCAACATTCGCAAAGTGGTCGCTTGAAATATATGACATTTTTTTAAATAGAAAAAAAAACGCAATTTGTATACTGTTATTAACAAGCGCGAACTAGCCGCGAACTAGACGCAAACTAGTCGCCAATACAGGCGCAATTATTGCAAATCTATCTCTGTATGATGTATCTTAATCATTATGTAAAGACGCCTGATTATCTAACCTTCATATCTTAATCACTGAAACAAAGGCAAAACTGCGTCAAAAACGAATCCTTAGTTCCTAACCCAATTTTAGTAGATACAACTTTATTTGAAATCGCAGTGTTGGCACTGAATTGAAAATCAAATCGTACAATGACTGAAAGATTCATCAAAGAGAGTTTGCAGTTATCGGGCATAGTTCGCTTCTAAATTTAGTTTGCGCGCATTCAAGATATTTTGTCAATTGCGGTTTCTTTATCTTTTCAAAACAGTCGCCATTTCAGGCGACCAACTTGCGCCTGTTTGCGGCGTATTTGCGACTGTTAGCGACCGTGTTTCCTAAAAAGTCGCCAATAGGCACAGCCCAGTGAGATACCCGCTTCTGGTCCATGTATGTTTGCGTGAGTTGTGTAGAAATCTGGGTAATCTTGTTAACACAAAATTGGATTTGTGTAGCCCTGGGTTCAGATCCTATACCGTATCATTACCATCTCACACGGGTACTGTTTAACACTACCTCTGTGTGTGTGTACCTGCGAACGGACCAAAGTCTCTTATTAAGGACACTGGACATTTCGTTAACACCACAAACTCCGAAGGTCAGAACAACAGTCGGGCACCGGACAATACCTGTACGGTCCCACGTGATTCCCGTGTCACGGCCACATCAGGAGACCGCTAAATTACGATCCAAAGGGCGCTGGGGACAAAAGTCTTCTGAAGCGGCTTCACCTCAACTCGGCAGGTATGTTCGTCCTTTTACCGTACTAATTTTTAAGATAAAGACTTTTACAAGGTAAGGTTTTAGGTTTAGGAGTTGTAATAGCTTACCTTGCATTTGATGCATGCTTGGTTATGCTTAGGTCACATTTTGAAACCGGGGCCCGGTCTGGCTGTTTTTGGCAACGAAAACGTCGATAGCTATAGTCAGAAGAGGTAAGATCTTAAAGTTTCGATCTTAGATCTATCACTCTGTTATACGTTTATCATTGGTGTCAACAGTTTAGATTTAGTGTTACACTTGCTTTTCTAGAATTACCGATAAAATGCCAATACATCAATTGAATAAAAAGTTGCCCATTGACAATGATCTAATACATATAGCATTCTAATATTGTGTTTTAGGGAGGGGGGATTTTAGTTCTAGACATCCCTAGTAGATTTGAAGGGGACCTGGTCTTACACTCGCGTCTGCCCTTGCGTGTTGAACGAGCGAATAATCAACTACAGACCTTCAGTGTTATGAGAGACTTAGTCTCAAAGTACAGCCCTCTAAAAGGCTCGTTACAGAGTGAACAAGTGGTATATAGGTCTACAACCTCAGTATATGAGTGGCTCAAAACGACTATGTCGAAAGAGGAGTCAGTCTGAGTTTGGGGTAGCCTGGATGCCAGACTGTTTGCAGGGCTTACACAGGTCAGCTCCTCGGCTCCAGGGCCAACATATCATGTTCCCAAGAACATTTTACCACATGCCCCTCTGAGTTAACCCTGATAAACATATTGGCCCTGGAGCCGAGGAGCTGGCTTGTGTAGGCTATAGAAACAATCTGGCATCCAGGCTAACTTTGAGGAGTTCCACCTCGTTCGTGTCACTCAGTTTTGTATCTACAGAATGACCCCGACCCAAGGCTGTAGTTCTAGACTAGCGGTCTGATAGGTCGGTGCGGTGCAGGGTAGCTATTTGTTGAAGGTTTGAAGAATGAGTCTGATATTTTGTCTCACCGGGAGGCACAGACCGCAAGTCTGTCAGGGGAGCGAGCAGGAATGTCGAACATGAAGTAGGGAAATGTTGGATAGTTCTGCCCCTAGCCGATCAGGACGATTCGACACAAAGCCATTGTTTTGCCTTGGTTGATGAAGAGGAAACTTACCTCTAACCTAACTTTAGTTAAGACTCAACTCTAACCCTCACCTCGGCTAGGGGATGAACGGTGTAGGTGCCGGAAGGAACCGGGGGGAAGGGTGTTATTGAACAGGAAGGTCAGCTATGAATTGATTATCACATAAATTTTGGCGCAAAATGCCTTTATTTTCTGGACACATCATTCCTTCCTTTCTTCATTCAGTCGTTCGTTTATTCCTTATTCTTCATTCCTTTATTCCTTCCTTCATCCGTTCGTTCGTTCGTTCGTTTTTTCCTTCCTTCATGTGTTCATACGGGATGGATAAGATACATGCACATTCACATAGCCTGGCCAATCTCTGGACTATGTAACCATGGTCGTTAGTCGGATATTTGTAGGATTGAAAACAATCCTAATTTATAAGATATCTCTTCTCTATGCACTTATCATGAATCGTTTACTTTACTTTTAGCAGATTTTTCCTGACACGTGACAAGCCTAACGTTATCAGCACGATGCTGAAGATACTGGTTCTGCTGTGTGTGATCGGGATGGTCCTGGCAGGTATGGACATCGTTACAGTCTATATCCTGGTGTAATGTAATGAAATGGCATGGGGTATACACAATTGTGTAGGGAGACCGTGTAATTTATCCTGAACTTAAAAATCAAAACAAACAAAATTGCCCAGTGAGCATCACGATAACAATCATGAAATCATTGTTGTCGTTGTCATCACCCTTTTCATCATCACCATCAGCAACGTCATCATCATCATTTACCATCACATTCATCATCATCACCATCAGCATCGTCATCATCTTCACCGCCACCATCTTCATCATCATTACCATCATCATCATCATCGTTATCATCATCATCATTATCTTCTCCCGTTCTCCGTCATCATCATTATCATCGTTATCATCTTGCCCAAAGGCAACAATGGGGAACATCATGTGGCTACTCAAGTCTAAATGTTGACGCTAAATTCTAAAAAAAGTTACATAGGTGTTCAGAAAAGCATTCAAAACACAACTTATGTCTCTTTCTCATCTGTAGGACCGATCCCGGAGGCTCGTGATGACACTGGAAGCGGTGTTGAGACTCCGGAAACGGTAGATCCGGACGAGGAAAAACCGGAAGATGACGGATATGACGTCAGTCAGCCTGAGGCAAAATCGGAGACGGACTCATTCGAAGACCCCTGGACATTCGACTGGGACTTGCCGGGATGGGAGGAGGACGTCTACGATCCGGAACAACCGGAATCTGAGAAACCGAAACCCTACTATCCGGAAGAGGAGGAACCGGAAGACACAGATCCGTACTATCCGGAACAGGCCGAAGTTGAGGAACAAGACCCCTACTATCCGGATCCGGAAGAGTCTATCCGCGAGGATCCCGGATTCTATTATCCGGAACAGCCTGACCAAGAGGAGCCGGAACCGGAGTTTCCGGAACGAGAAGGTATGTAGGATGACGGATTATTTTCTGAATGATTGTCAGTGATTTCAGGCACATACAGTGGCCTCAGCAATCTTGTGCCCGGCATATAGGCCCACCAACAAAGCTGATATAGGAGATTTCTATAATCTGCACATTAACTCCTCAATGAACGGGATAGAAACCTCACCTGCCCATTTCATATTACGTGTATTATGTGTATTAAGAAAATCCTCGTTGTTTTTTTCAGAAGGACTTAAGGAGGATCATGGTGGCAACCAGGCAGTAGAACAACAACGACAACAACGACAAGAAGGTGCTCAGGCCATGCCAGGTGAGACAACAACAAGCACAAATACTTAACAGTTTTTTTAACAAGAAGTCCCAAATATGCAAATGTATGCAAATGAGTTGGACATCTGTAATTAATAAAACGTAGTGGCAGGCACATGACTTCGTGATGTCTCAACTTGGTGATGTCTGTTACAAGGTCCTACATTGTTATTAGCATATTCATGAGATACTTCATGTGTTCCGTTTCAGCTTGACCCACAGCCCCTGTATATATAGTACTGGCCCCTGTCCAGATGAAGCAAACTTTGTGCGTACGTGGTTAAATAGGGAAACTTGATAAACGGCATTGTCCTTATACATTTACAGGCACATGGATGGTGTTACATAGCTTATACATTCAGGCATACCAGGAAATTCTGTTTTCAAAATCTCAATGTTGAACTAGCTAAATGACGTTTCAAATTCATGAACATCTAAAAAATTGTTGATAACGCCTTTAACGTCACCAGTTTCCTTGCAGTGCGATTGGCGATTGGAGCTGGTGGGTGTTTAACGCTCTCTAGCGGAGACGGTTCATTATTGCAGGTTAATGCCCCCTCCCCCTTGCGGATGTCATAGAAACTGTAGTGTATGACGTTTTGTATTGCTCGACCTGTAGTGGAGGAAGCAGCGCAGTACAGACAGACGGAGGACATCGTAGCAGGCGGGTCTCGCCCAGGTCAGAGGTCAAAACGTCATGCTTTAAAAGCGAAAAGCTCCTGCAACATATGCAGCTTGTCAACATGCTTTTAAATGCACTTTGAAAACTGCAATTGGCCTTTGTTTGCTATTCGTGGTAATGAGACTACATGTACATGGTAAAACCCCCTTGCAGCCTTGTTTACAAGCGCTTAAAACAATACAAAGATTATCCTTGAATAGTTTCATCATGTTGGTAAGTTATCAGATAAGATAAAGGAGTCTTTGTTCATAACCAAGCGTTTTATTCAACCGACGTTTGGAGACCGTTTCTGTCACCTTCCTCAGGCAATACTGACATCGGCTTGAATTGGTCTTGTACAAAGAATTTTTTATGCAAAGGCAAACACAGAACGACGAATATTAACGGTAACACATGTTCTTCCCTGTCGTTATTTTCAAAAATACAGGAGTCCATCCATGGTACCAGGACCCAGCACCCAACTATCAGCAGTACAACTACGACCGTCAGATGTACCAGTACTACAACTCCCACTACTACCCACCCGAGGGTCAGATCCACTACGGGTCCGAGGGGCAATACTACCAGAACCCATGGGCCTACAACCAGCACTACCTGTCCAACCCTGATGGGTCCTGGGTCTTCAACCCCTTCTATAACCCCGAGGGAGACTACTACAAGAAGAAGTAGCAGCGTAGAGAAATCTGCCCCCCCCCCAAAGAAATAAGAATAATCGCATAAAAGGAGGGACATGAGAGCATGCAGATTTCGACAAATGGCAACGTTATCATTCCACCAACATCCACAATAACCTCGACAAACCTCGCTTCTATAGAAGGACCATGCAAGACGAACCTGCTCCCTAGCATGTACCACACATAGACTTCTACGACTAAAGAATTATTTTCCGCGAAACCATGTAAACTTTTGTTTACCATCTAGACATCTAGAGTTTTCGAAAATGGCAATATTCTCAATCCATCCACCCATTCCAATAAAACTCTTTGCAAACCTAGCTTCTATAGCCGGACTATTTTCCTGTACCGCATATTTTTCGACAAGAAGCAACCGATGCTAACATAATTACGTCCCTTACCGACTAGCAGCCCTCCGAATAACAGTTCACGGACAAAAAACATTAATTCTACAAACAGAACAAGAGGCGTACAGTGGCCGGGCTAGCCAACACGAGATCGAGAGATCCTGACGTGATAGACAGCCCAGGTGCACAGCCCTGGTGCACAGCCCAAGGTTTTCCGTAAACCTGACGCAAAAGGTGGTGGAAGGAGAGGGATGGGCTTCGACTTTCAACACTGTGCCCTAGACACGGTGGATAACAACCCTACGTCCTCAAAAAGGCTAGGCAACTACCTATACCTTTAATACCTTATCAAACGACCCATTGGCCTTCCATAGATTCAAGTAAATGCATTGTCTTCCCATCCAGCCCGCCTGTCTCCTGACCCATCCGCCATTCACCCTACTGCCTACAACCCCAGCCAACATGACCAACTTGCAAATCCCTTCAACCCCAGCACTGACGACTACCCTGACTACAACTACAGTGATGTACTTGTGTATTACACCGACCCCTCACGTCTACACCCTTACCAGAACGTACCACAACACTACAACAACGAGGCCTACGCGCGCGCCGGGTATAGCCCGTACGACCCCCGTAACTACTGGATCCAGCATACGGACGGTTCTTATAGTGTCAACCCGTACTATCACGACTATAGTGATGATAAACCTCCTTACTTGTAAAAGCCATGTGTAACGAAGTTTTCTTTATACACAACCACAACGCATATGTAAGCAGCGACACCTAGTGCTGCAGTGCAGTGTGAACCAGTCAAAATCGCCCAGAGGAAGGTGACAGACGGTTAAATAAATAAATAGTGACTGGTTATACTTCGCACAGCATCTATATGTCGCTGCGGTGTTATGAATGCGGTTCCAAACGTAACGCTTTTGTTACTTTGCAGAATGCACATGTAATGTGTTGGGAATAGAGAACTTTGTTATATAGATATTTGCCACCCCAGAAAAAATATTCACGAATGTAAAAGTCATCTTTTTATAGACAAGATGCTTGCAGCTCGCTTTTAATACATTTTGTCAACTCATGTATTACGCTTACCTAGGATCGTCATTACTTAGTAAGTTAGTATAGAATAGAGTTGCAAGTATTTTCATAATCTTTGCCTAAAGTAATGTGATTTTATTTTGTATTGATCTTTTAGCGGTGAACTGATACACAAAAGTCTCCCTGAGGCAGCAGAAAATGCCATGTTGTATTACCGTTTAATCCAATTCGAAGGATAGCATCCTACATTTGACACATTGTACAGCGAATAAAAGAAACAGTGGTGAGAAATGTTCATCTGATAAGTTTTATTGTAAACATGTGTCAACTAATATGGATAACAGGAGGACAACATCATGATATAATTTAGTTACTGTAAGACATCTACTATTTCAAATTATATTAGAGAAAACAGAAATTCTTTATGTGGTACAGCGATGTATGTGTATGTGTGTTTGTGTGTGTACGTGAGTCTGTGTGTTTGTGTGTGTGTGTGTGTGTGTGTGTGTGTACTGCATTACACGTACATGTACATGCACACATATTTGAACACCTATACCTGTGTTCTCTAAGTTTATCTTGTTTTTATTATTCCCCAATGAACATCTCGAAGACGGACCCTTTGTTGAGAAGGCACCTGCAGCCTGTGCCGACCTTCACATGGTCTTCTCTATACATTTCGTCCTGTGCATAATTGTGAACCCGCACCTGGACGACCATGTACTGCTGCACGCATTTCCCTTCATCTGGCAAAACAAAAAACAAAACAAAACAAAACAAAACAAAACAAAACACAATTAGCTTGATTCAATGTGTTGGATGTCAGATATACACTTTTAAGTCAAAACAAACAAACAAAAACAAACAAACGAACCACATTTGCTTAGTTCCAGAGTACGCAAATGCTAGAATCTTCAAACAAAAATAGTACGAATGCATTATGGCAGAAGAAAAACCAAACAAAAATCGCACTGGTTTTGAGTTCACGGTCAAATGGTCTCAGCAAAAACCGAGAACAAAATAAACACAGCGAATTATTCACATTTTAACGTCTTGTACAAATGACTGAAATACTCACTTAGTACAAAGCTAAACCTTCTTCCAACACAAAAGTGCACACGGATCAAATTTTCAACGATCACTGTCGCCTTTTTCAGGATCAGTACTGATGATCAATCTCTTCAGAACGTAAACTCGCGAGAGTTACAGACACGTGATCTTGTGGATACGTGACGTCAGCAATTGGTCAAAAGTGCAAGGAAGTTTATAGAGATACTCACTCGCTAGGCAAGTCTGTGCCTGACATGTCCGTTCCAGCAGGTACTCTGGAGAATAGTTCGAAGACAGCCTGCGTAAGTACCGACACTCCCGGCAGAGTGGGATGCCGTCCGAGTCGTCCTCACAGCCAAGGAGCTCTGGGGCGGCAATATCGGGCCCGAGCGCTGCGGCGTACAGCTCTGGAGCGTCCAGCTCTGGAGCGGGCTCTAGGGTGGAGGTGCCGGGCTCTGGGGTGGAGGTGCCGGGCTCTGGGGTGGAGGTACCGGGCTTTGGAGTGGAGGTACCGGGCTCTGGGGTGGAGGTACCGGGCTCTTGGGTGGAGGTACCGGGCACTGAGGTGGAGGTACCGGGCTCTGGGGTGGAGGTACCGGGCTCTGGGGTGGAGGTACCGGGCTCTGGGGTGGAGGTACCGAGCACTGAGGTGGAGGTACCGGGCACTGAGGTGGTGGTACCGGGCTCTTGGGTGGAGGTACCGGGCTCTGGGGTGGAGGTACCGGGCTCTTGGGTGGAGGTACCGGGCTCTTGGGTGGAGGTACCTGGCTCTGGGGTGGAGGTACCAGGCTCTGGGGTGGAGGAACCGGGCTCTTGGGTGGAGGTACCGGGCTCTGGGGCGGACGTAGTTGTCTCTAGATCTGAGGCGCTGAGCTCAGGGGCTAGCGCTTCTTCCCCAGTGATAACCCCCAACAAGAAGGCTCCATACAACACCTGCAGCTGAAGAAGGGAGCAATGGAAATTTGTTCAATCAATAATTTCACCATTTGATTATCATTTTGGCTGGAGATGAAAAGAACGCACGTAGTAACCAGAACCACCTGGTATAGCCGACATGTTGTTCGAGGAATTTTGCAAAATAATGCTAATACGAGCTATTTACAATCTGCAAATTTTGTTCATTTTCTGCAAGCAGATAGATGCTATAGAAATCATAAACAATGTTGGTATCATAAACACTGTAGTGAGCAAAGGTAGGTATACATAAACATAGTGTTTTCATGTGTTACAAGGGGATGACATACCATTCTCTCTCTATGCAAAACGAATCAATGAAACAAAACAAAGCAACAAAATCACTATCACATGGCTGACTATACCTTGCTGGTCTTTATGGCCAAGGTAAGCCATGAACTGCAAAACTGCAGTATTGAAGAAAGGAAACACTGCCCATGCGACTTTTCAATAAGAACTCCTACAACACAATAACACAAGCTTTCTAAATAACGTGAACATAGATACAGAGACAACAAAAGGACACAACTTCACCAAAAGCTCCATGGTCCTCGCGCTGCCACCCAGACCTATCAAGTGTTAAATAACGCGACGACCACCTGTAAGAATGTGTTGAATAGCTGTCCTCGACGTGTTTATATGCAGTGATGTTTTAGGGGTGATTCGATACTGGTTTGAATCTATGGGCTATAGCTACTTTTTGACACATACGAGTTTCTCAAAACTTAGCCATTATCGAACTAGGGTAAAGAAAGCAAGGGCTTGTGAAATTAATCCTTATGTGTTTTTGGACGTTTAAAGATTGTGCAAGAATATGTTCACCCCCACACCCCCAGTTTATGTAAAATGATTCAGTACAAATGTAATTAATCCTGAGGTTCCATGAACAACAGATACATGAGTTCCACGACCTCATATCTTTACCACATGACATGCACCTTTTCGAGTGACGCTAAGTATTATAATGTTTTCCCATTGACTATGTAAACGACGTCCTCATCCACCAATGCTTCTTGACTGTTAACACACACACACACACACACGCACGCACGCACGCACGCACGCACACACACACACACACACACACACACACACACGCACACACACACGCACACACACACACACACACACACACACACACACACACACACACACACACACACACACACACACACACACACCGAAGGTAACAATGGGGCCCGAGGGCTTTCACGTACATAGAGCTCCCCTTTCACCAAATAAGAGCCATTCCTGCCCTGCTGTACAAAAATATTATCAATAGGGTATATTCGCACCCACGTGGCCATGACGTCACTGTTGTCCGCCATGTTGGATGGTTACAAAGTTTCGCCACTAACTTCTTAGCACATTAACAAACGTTTTCAGAAGACACTGATTGGTACTGTCAACAGCCCTCGTTGAGCGACATCCAGTTTATTGTCGTCCAACAAGTAACATAATTTAGCATGATCACTTACTTATCTAATATGTCAAAATTGTATCACGCCAATGTCGTTCGGAGTAACAGTATACAGTGGGATAATATACCTCTATACATTTCTAGTTCCTTTGACAGTCACATGGTGTTCGTGACAGACGGACACAATCATGATATACGATTTCAAATCATATTAGACATTCTTAATTGATTAGTTAAAGGGTAATATGTGGTACAGCGACTTGTGTGCTTGTGTGTACAACGTTATCCGTGTGTATGTGTGTGTGCATGTGTTTCTATGTATGTAACGAGCTGTGTGTGTGTGTGTGTGTGTTTGCGTGTATGTATGTGTGTTTGAACATACAGGTGTGTGTGTGTGTGTGTGTGTGTGTGTGTGTGTGTGTGTGTGTGTGTGTGTCTGTGTGCGTGTGTGTGTGAGTATTTGTGTGACACTGTGTGTGTTTTGCATTACATGTACATTCACACAGTTATGAAAGGCAGTATTCTTTTGCGTCGTACTGTATACTCATATATAAGCCCATTGGAAACGTTAACAACTTAGACCCCACTGGCTGTGGAACTGGTAACATCGCTGCGTCTAACGATCGAACAGCTTGATGATGGAGTCTTCCTTGACAATGCAGCTGCAGCTTACGCCAACCTTCACTTCGACATCTCTGCCCTCGGCGTCCGGTGCAACATTCATGTTGCGAACCAGAACGACCTTATAGTGCTGCTTGCATTTCCCTTCATCTGGCAAAACAAAACAATACACACACAAAAATTGTTTTAGGATGTTGTCTTTTACAAAGCCAGTTCTTACCTTCTGACGTTTCAATGCCTGTCAGACATTTTCCTCGTAGCCGATGTAGGTGCCGCTTTTACGTCTAGAACACAATCTCAAACGTGACTAGGTTTGTATCGCCTCGTCCCGGTTCATCACTGGGGTTGACAAAAACTTGACATCCTTATCCAAACGGCTTCTCTGGCAAGTATACAAAAGTAACGGGTTTCGCACTGGTGTTCCAGTGCTGAATCAATGGGTCGAATCGCCCTCAGCACTGGTTTTCCAGTGCTGAAGAAACGTCAGCACTGGTTTTCCAGTGCTGGACGGTCTTGTTTTTCAGTGCTGAAGCTCCCTAAGCACTGGAATTCCAGTGCAATGCGAGCACTGGATTTCCAGTGCTGAACTTCTCCGAGCACTGGTTTTCAGTACTGGATTTCCAGAGCTGAAACGTCCTCAGCACTGGAAATCCAGTGCTGATTGCAGTCTCAGCACTCAGTTTCCAGCGCTGACAGGAGGGCGTCCAGTGCTGAAGCTGACTCAGCACTGGATTTCCAGTGCTGACGCCGGCTCAACACTGGACTTCCAGTGCTGACGACCTCTTCAGCACTGGTGTTCCAGAGGAGACCGTTATTTTTGTATATTTTTGCTTCTCTGGTCCACCAGATACGTTTGTTGTCTTCTCTGAACTGGGACGAGGGGGATACAAACTCAGCCACGTTTGGGATTATGTTCTCGCCGCTTAAGAGCTACAGCGTCGAGTAGCCAGCAGCACTCCAGTTGCAACTTCGGAGGAAGATGCCTGACAGGCATCGAAACTTCAGCCAAGGTGAGATTAACTGGTTGTGTAAAAGAAAACATCCAATATCCTATGATCTACCAAACTGATGAAATTATTTTGTCGGATAATATATTTGTACTTTTACCAGCTTTACCTGGTTTGAGAGTACATAAAGGCTTGAGTATTAAAAACAACAATTATTTGAGACACTCACTCATCAGGCAAGTCTGGTGCTGACATAAGTGCTCCGTCATGTGCTGTGGGAAGTACCCCTCAGGCAGCGTGCGCTTGTAAAGACATGCCCGGCACTGCGTGCGTGTACCTGCAACCGTAGTGTCGTCATCACAGTAGAGAGGCTCTGGTGCGAGAGTACCGAGCTCTGGGGCGGGAGTACCGACCTCTGGAGTGAGAGTATCGACTTCTGGGGCAAGAGTACCTAGGGCGGGCGAGAGTACCAATAAATGTATAAACAATGTCTCCAGAGAGTCACAAATGGTCGTTGTCCCGGATGCACTGCATATTAGAGTCGTTTGTGGTTGTTTGCGGTCGTTTGTGGTGTTTAGGCAGACTGTACCAGGTAATACAAGTACACAGCTCTGGGGCGTACAAACACGACACGCCAGCCAAGACATACATTGTATACTACAGATTACATGATTCAAAATGGTAACACAGCTTCATCTTTATTCGTGCTTTAACCTTTTAACCGTTAAAAAAAACTAGGTATTAAATGATATCAAGTAGACGGACGGCACCGCAATATTTTGAAAATATCCGAATTTGATGCCACTATCCATTGAATTGATATCCGTAAATACTCCAGGTTTTTAATACAACGGATATAGGGTACCCAACGGGTAAAGGTGACCTAGAGTTACCAGGAACTGTTTTCTTTAGTCAAAGTTGAAATGAGCTGTAGACATTCTTTCAAATGTCACTTGCACTGCTAAAAAAAGAGTTTCGAGCCCAGAATATGCACATGTATAATATGCTGCTATCAACTTACCTTCTCTTCGAGATTGCCCAATCATCGCGAGACCCTACGAGATATGGAAAAATTTAAACAGATAAGATAATTAAGGGTTAAAGACCCACCGAGGTGTATATGGTGTGATAACGCCTGGTTCTTTGCTATAAACACCGAATCAAACCAAAACCCAATCACTGAACAACGCAGTGGGGTCACACCTGCGTATATATTCATGTGCGCATGAGGCGCGCATGGGAGTATTTGCCTCCACCAGGCTCCACAGGTCGTTGTAAAAATGATAGAAATTGGACAAACGTAAACAGGTAACATGTCAGACGAGTTAGCTGGGTCGCTAGCCATACTTCTCGGTCAGCTAACTCATCTGGCATGTTATGTGTCTATATATATATATTTGTCCAATTTGTACCATTTTTCCCGCGACCTGTGGAGCCTGGTAGAGACTAAGACCTTCATACGCACCTCAAACGGACTTGAATGTATACGCATGTGTGACCCCACCTTTATATTGTAAAGGTCGTGCGGGCATGGCTCTGCGTTGTTCAGTGAAGTTTGGTGTAAGTGTTCTCCATGCGGAATAACTGCCGTGTGAGAATGACCTTTGGCTTGAGTTGAAGACTATCCACCGGTTCCACCCCCATATAACTTCTACAGCCTAACGATCGCAGTCTTGGGCGGTTTTCGGACCCTGTCCGGAGGCCAGTCCGGCGTCTTCCCCGGTACTGACCACCAACAAAAGAACGGCTCCATACAACACCTGCAGCTGAAAACTACAATATACACAGAATCCCACCAAAACATGACACAAGCTCTTCAATGAGCAAGATAATTAATATAAAAAAAGGACATGTCCTTACCAAGAGTCTCATGGTTCGTTGCCACCTTACCCAGACTTTTGTGTACTAGAAAGACGTGCAGGCTACCTGGCCTTGAGATCTCTCTCTAAGAATGTGGTTGAACAACTCCCTACTGATCTGGACTTGTTCATATGTATTTGGAGTGTTTTAGATGTACTACTTGAATACACATATATTTGTTTACATGATTATTGATAAATTCCCTCAAATAGAAGCAGGGGACGAACAGTTTTGCGCACATTCGTACGTTTCAATCTTGTGTAGATATATGTGTATAAAAAATTAGCCATGTTCACCTCCCTTTTTGTGTAAAATGGTTCGTTCTAGATGTAAGAATGGCGATAAGAAAATAACAGGTCTGTCGTCAAGGTTCTATGGAACCCGAGGGCTTTCGCGTGTTTAAAGCTATGTACAGCTTGATAACCTATTCAATAAACTGGAAAGGCGAAACATTTTCGCGAAAATGCAAAATGTTTTCCCTGCAGCCTTTTGTCACACTAATAGAAAAGCGTGAGTAAAAACAACTACATCTGATTGAGTTCGGGGACCTGGTTACTAACACAGTTATACTATTCGTACTTTGCTATCAGACCTGTAAAAATTGCTCGTGACTATGACGTCTCTAGTGTCCGCCACGTTGAATTATATTTTCGTCATTTAAAACGCTTAGCTTTTATCGAACTGATGTCCATTGGTAAAAAGAACACACAAAGGTCGCTTCGATGGACAGCAAATGTCATTTTATTGTCATTCAATGCATTTTGTGGGGGTAAAACGCTTATGGATTAAATGATACCAAAGTGTGTCAGTGTGTGTTTGTATGTTGCATTTCAGTTTTGTCTTACAGTCACAAAGATTTGAAGACGCTCTATGTTGTTTTCGCTAGTTCCAAGTACTCGTGTACTCCCCATGCCCTTATCAACGTTGACATCCAATTCCATTGACTGTCTACTTGGTACCAGGAAGAGGATATTGCTGTGTCTAACGGACGAACTGCTCAAACATGGACCCCTTGTTGAGAATACACTTGCAGCCCGACCCGATCTTCACCCAATAGTCTGGGTACTTGGCGTTCGGTGCAGTGTTGCGGACCTGGACCTCCATGTACTGTTGTATGCATCTCCCTTCATCTGGCAAACAAAAACAAAACAAACAAAAAAGTACATAAACATAGCCTTCTCATCAGCAGAATTGCCAAACACAAATATACAAAAGTAGCGGATTCTTTTCTCAGCACCGGAACACCAGTGCTGTTCAAAGTGGTCGTCAGCACTGGAAGTCCAATGTTGAGGCAGCTTCAGCACTGGGAACCCTCCTGTCGGCACTGGAAAATGAGTGCGAGACAGCAATCAGCACTGGATTTCCAGTTCTAGCTCTGGAAACCTGTAAATCCATGTCCATCACTAAGAAACAAAACAGATGTCTACGTAGTTGAAAGCTCCTTGGTAGTGAGTTGAGTTTATTGAGTTTGTAGTAAATAAATGGGTGGCGATTAAACCTTACGTGGTTTGAAAGTGCAAAAAAAAAAACAGAACCTTACAAAAACAACAGTTCGAATATATAACTCACGCGATAGGCAATACTGGCCCTTGCATTTCCGTTCCACCAGGTGCCGCGGATGGTACCCCTCCGGCAGCGTATGTTGGTAATAACACTCCCGACATAAAGGGGTACCGTCATCGGAGTCTTTCTTACAGGACCAAGGCTTTCGGTCCAGAGTACCGAGCTCTGGGGGCATACAGACAACATATGTAACAGCCATGATATGTACACGAGATCATACATGTTTCAAAATGGTACTAGAAACGGTTCTTTCAAATGTTACTGGTACAGCTATGCAGAAAACGTGTTTCGAACATATGCACATGTACGTACGCTGTGATAGCTGTGATCAACTTACCTTCTATTCGAGATTCTCCAATCATCGCGAGATCCTGCGAGAGATGGGAAAATACAGACTGATAGGATGACTCGGCCCATACAACTCCTTTGATCATCTAATTAGATCCATAGCAATGTATAACGTACAGAGCCAACAATGATCTTAATTATGTGTTTCGATGAATATAAAATGCAGATTCATCATGTAAGTAGCTGACCCGTCTGACTGTCTAGCCGCCATATCAGCATGAAAAGATGTCCTTGTATCCCGAGGAATAATCATATATGATAAAACTGATATGATATGATATGATATGTGTCATTCTCCTACAACGACTATACAATATGCACTGAGGAGGCTGAAGTTTCCACTTCTTTAGGCGTGGCCTCTAATCAGCTTAGCCAATCGGAGAATCACTTTAATGTCTTCCATAGGCTGATTGGTCAGTAGCTGATTATAAGCCACGCCCACAAAAGTGGACACCTCAGCCCGGTTTAACAGGCGAAGCTGTGTGAAGGAGAGTGACTTAGTAAAGTCTACTGAAACTATGCTTCTCCCATGTCGTCTACGGAGAATAATTGCTTGTGAGAATGGCGTTTGGCTTGAACACTTTCCACCCCAACATCTACTCGAACCGCAGTAACGATCGCATACCTCACGAACTTTGTCCCACAGTTCTTGGATAGTTTTCGGACCCTGTCCGGGGGTTGAAGTCTGGCTTCTTCTCCGTTAATGGCCCCCAACAAAAGAACGACTCCATACAACACCTGCAGCTGAAGACAGGAACAGAGAAATTTCTCTCTGTTCTCTCCACTGGAGTCCGACTCGGAGTACACTCCACCGGAGTCTGACTCGGAATACACTCCACTGGAGTCTGACTCGGAGTACACTCCACTGGAGTCTGACTCGGAGTACACTCCACCGGAGTCTGACTCGGAGCACACTCCACTGGAGTCTGACTCGGAATACACTCCACTGGAGTCCGACTCGGAGTACACTCCACCGGAGTCTGACTCGGAGTACACTCCACTGGAGTCTGACTCGGAGTACACTCCACCGGAGTCTGACTCGGAGCACACTCCACCGGAGTCTGACTCGGAGCACACTCCTCCGGAGTCTGACTCGGAGTACACTCCACCGGAGTCTGACTCGGAGTACACTCCACCGGAGTCTGACTCGGAGTACACTCCACCGGAGTCTGACTCGGAGTACACTCCACCGGAGTCTGACTCGGAGCACACTCCACCGGAGTCTGACTCGGAATACACTCCACTGGAGTCTGACTCGGAATACACTCCACCGGAGTCTGACTCGGAATACACTCCACGGGAGTTTGACTCGGAGCACACTCCACCGGAGTTTGACTCGGAGTACACTCCACCGGAGTCTGACTCTGAGTACACTCCACCGGAGTTTGACTCGGAGTACACTCCACCGGAGTCTGACTCGGAGTACACTCCACCGGAGTTCGATACAGGCTATGTACGATCTAAAAAAATCATTTTGCTGCAAGCAAATAGATGCCACAGAAGCCACAATGTTGGTATACATATCATAAACAATATGCCGAACACAGCTTGACACCCTGAACTAAAATATTATAATATAAGCAAAAATAGTAAAGTAACGAAACCAAAGAAGCAAAGTATGTAGACTGTTAAGTTGTTTTAAAGCTGGTACATATTACGTGGATATGTCAAAATATTGAAGAAAAAAAATATATCAGGAGGCGTTGTAAGCCCCAATCAAAATAGATATTTTGTCGCTTAGGCTTCAACACGTAAATACAAGGACAACGACTACAACATTCAACTACAACATTCAATAAACTCCTATAACACAGCAACACAAGTTCTCTAACTGGAATAGGTTCAGACTTATCAGAGAAAAAACAACTACAAACGAGAAATAGTTTACCAAAATCTCCATGGTTCTCTGCCACCTGGACTTATAGTATTAACAGATGTGACGACCACTTGTAAGAATGTGGTAGAACAACTTCTGTTCTCGCCGTGTCTATATACGGTGATATTTAGGGGTGATTCGATACTACCTTTAATGTATACTTTAATGGGCTGCTTTCTAAAGGTTATGGTTCCATACTATTTTCAAAAACCTAACTAGTTGTCAAATTGATAGCAAGGGATGGGGTTGGGGAGTGAAAATGTCTTACGCGCACTTTGACATTTCAGATTCAGCTTTAATTCCGATAGACTCAGCATGTCATGTGGAAATTTCCAGATTAAGAAAAACATATTCAACCCCATTCATGTAAAATGGTTCAGTCTAGATGTAAGAATGGTCTGTCCTTGAGTTTCCATGAACAACATAGGGCCCGAGGGCTCTCAGGTGTATAAAGCTACAGATTACCAACGTGGGTCACCTGTTGTGGCTGTCGCTCTTGCCTTTCTTAAAGGTCTCACGAAGGCATCCTCTTTGTTGCTTTTATCTGTATCATGCTTGATATTATTTGTCTATCTACATTTTATATTGTATCTTTATATCTATAGTTCTACATGTATAGTTGATTTTACTGTTTTTGTTGTTGTGTATGGGGGACATTCACCTGTTTTGCACCCACGTGACGTCTATGACGTCACTATTGTCCGCCATGTTGAATGGTTACAAAGTTTTGTTACAAACTCTTGAGCACATTTACAATTATATACGGATAATGAGATAATGATAATATCAACAGTCCTCACTGAATGTAAGCAAAATCCAGTTTATTGTTGTCCAAGCAAGCAAGCAAGTAACATAGGATAACTAAACATAACAGCGAATTAAAAAAAATGGTATCACATGTAGCAGTATCGTTCGGAGAAACAATTACTAGTACTTGAAAGTTGTACACATCGAAATTTACTGCATGAAAAGTGCAACGTATTGAATTCGGCGCCACTGTAACAAGATAAAATTAAGCTCATATGGGTCGGCATGTCACGATATATATTGTAGTTTTACAATTACCCACCTAACACAAAGTCAAAAGCTATAGCTAACCGATAATCACAAGTAACTACCACGCTACACTTTATATCTTATCTAAAAAGAAACTAAATATTATTTGAATTATTTACTTTCAGACCTCTCTTATTGATTTCTAACATGCATGTACTGATGGTAAAACATGTCCACAGATGTGAATTATCTTGGTTCTTGAAATGGATAATATGTGTAATACATATAATTATTAAATAAAGGACATATGTGTTATAACAATGAATTTGCCTCTCTTATATTGGTGATTTTGGATGGGCTATATGATCATAATGTTAATGACCCGCCTGTTCCTCGGCTTATATGGTGTCATACCGCCTGGTCCTTTGCTATAACCGCCTCATAAAAAATCACCTCGTTCACTTCGCTCATTCGGTGGTTTTATTCGGTGGATATAAGTAGCAAAGGACCAGGCGTTATGACACCGCGGGGCGGGTCATTGACCCTTAACCCTTGCAAAAGTATAAATCAGCGCTTAGCACTGCAGGCAGACGCCGATTACATTATCATCTATTACTTGAAAATTCTGAAATCTGGTTTAGTACTTTTACGAAGCCTTCACATGAAGTGTTTCAGTATATTTTAAGAAACTTACCTAAGGACATATCTAACGCGTATATAGGTGGTATCCGCCCTGCAACTACCAAATCAATGGGTTAGCCCTTTCCAACTCTATAAACTACTTACAGCTACCATTGAAAACAAATAGAAATCAATTGCAGACATTCTGGTTTTAAGATTTTCAGATCTACAGACTTCGAACGGGGCTGTTTTTTTTGGGGGGGGGGGGGGAGGTCGTTGGGTAGGCTCTCTTGTGCCGGGAAAGGGGGTTTGCCGAGGAAGGGAGTTGCTGTGGAAGGGAGTTTGCCGTGAAAGCGGTTTGGGGACTGTACTCCCTTCCATGGCACCCCCATTTAGAGACGAGCCCCATCCAACCCCCCAATCCCCCCCGTGTACACTATTTGATATGCACTAGATTTCCGGCGGTTTCTAGCGAGGACCAATCAAATGACTGCTAGCAGGTCACTGACCGCCGTCGACAATTAGCCAATGGCAGCCTAGTTACGGGCTAATTGCACCTCTTGTAGCCACCTAGTTTCATTTAAATATCCTACACTCAACCCAAGCGCATTTGAGTTGCTGTTTTGAGTTCTTCCGTACGTCTAGATCGATCAGCTTGAATATAGTTAACTTTGAAAGTTGGATGATCAAAAAGCGGAGGGACTGTAGAGATGAAGTTTTACACTTTCAATGGTGCTGCGCTCGCGCTAATGGAGCGGTCGCTACGTGACGGAACGGATCCCGACGAAGGTGAGATCTGTCGAGTTGATCCAACATTTCCCAACAAGAGCAAGCTCTCCAGGACGGGCCGCGTACAAAAATGGAGGGAAATCAAATCTAAACTGGTCCTGGGTGAGGATTTTGTGGCGCATTGTGACACCCCAAATCACAGACTACCGGCGAGAGAAGACATCGAACGCATTTTCCAGGGCAGTCACCTAACAGCGCATCCCGAGTCTGCGATTAACCAGTCATGGCGGGAGACATGGAAATCGGTCAACGATCCTGTCGAAAACCCACTAGTCATTACACGAAAATACAGCCAGCGTAAATCACACACTATGTAATCGGTCATTCTGCTTCTTTTGGTTTATTTCCTTTGTTAATCTTCTTATAATAATGCAAAAGAAGCTGACAACATACATGTAACTTTGACAAAGACGTGCACATTGTTGAAAGGTTGCTTCTATGTGATGCAAAACCACTTCCAGAATTTGAATACGTCCGTCACCTAACTGTGTAAACACGATAATGTATTCATGGTAAAACAATATGGCAATGGTAACAAAGCTACTTTAGTGGGAATACAACTTAGTGCTTATGTTTCTTTTAGTAACTGAATGGGGATGGCTAGGCGACTTCTGAATTCAGCAACCAAAATCCACCTCGGATTTTAAGTTCTATAACGTTTAGTTAACAACTTCTGACAAAACATCCAACATTGTTTCAGATATCGTCGGTGTATCAACAAATGTCAAGAAGTTTGGGATCACAAGAGTAGTACCGAGTAGTACACAGAACACAGACAGCCAAACAACCAACAGAAAGACCACCACACAACCGGACAAGCAAGCAAAACATCGGAAGAAGATCAAACAGACCCACAAACGTATTGTCTTGCCAGGAGAGCACCACGGCAAGTTCAAACGCGCCCGTTGCGACAACTGTGGAACGTCGAACTATGTTTGTGTCAGTGGAAAAGCTACAGAAGCCTCCACAACGTGTAAAAATTGTGACGAGGAAGTGACTTGGGTTAATTAGCCCTAAGAATGGACACAGATAAATGACCAATGTGATTTTATTGAATTATT
The DNA here is from genome assembly GCF_000003815.2 of Branchiostoma floridae. NCBI lineage: Eukaryota > Metazoa > Chordata > Leptocardii > Amphioxiformes > Branchiostomatidae > Branchiostoma > Branchiostoma floridae. The sequence continues at coordinate 936,219 of NC_049996.1, forward strand.
GAATTTAGTTGAAACTTTTAGTACAGTAGACCCTTATCTCCCGCCATAAGTCACAGGTACTTTTGCGATGAGCCGGCTGTATGGCCTCATTATAAAGAGGTCACCGATAAGTTAGTATTAGCACTTGTATTGTTATAATCAAATGTACTGTATCCATATTTCCTAAGAAGTTGTATACTTACCTATTTTGAGCCAGTAGATGTACTAAATAGTACACGATCATAATATTGCATGCTATCATGCATGCATTTTGCAATGATGTGTGTAAAGTTTTGGGCTAATGTAACATGTGTCACATTATACATTGTTGTTATTTCTGTAAAATATATAGTAAAAACAGCACGTAGTTCTACAACTCACAACTTGGATCTTGTAATAAGGTAAAAAGACGTCTCTAAAGACCCATGTGCAACGGCTATAGTAAGTTGCCAAATATAACGTTGTATGTACTCAAGTCGTGTTGTCTGTTGATATTACAAAAATACATGCGGTAAACTAGAGGAAGCCCTAGAAAGATGTCCTTTGTAATATATTGACGGTATCTAACAGCTAGTAATCGACGGACAATAGGTGTGAAACATTCCTCCCTGACCCTCGCGTGCAACCGGTCTGGTGTTAATTGGTTACTCTGCATTTGAAAGAACCGGCTTCATGGGCGTTGACCTCGCTAGAAATCTACTTCATAACATTTAGAGCTACCCCCCCCCCCCCTCAGCCCCGTTCAAAGACTCTAGGCAACCCAGGAGGCAAACGGCGAATTCTGGTTGACGGTGCACTTGCAGCCCCATTCGACCTGCACCTGCACCCGTTGCCACCTCGGCTCGGCTTGCCAGTTTCCTTGGTTCAAATTCTGCAGGACGTTGACGCTTGAATACTGCTGCTCACATTGTCCATAACCTGGAGCAACAAAAAAAGCGAGTTTCTCAACAAATCTGCCTCACTGAATTCATGGTGAGTGCCTTCTTTGTAGCCTGATTAAATCTCGCTTATAGTAGCCCGCCCAACATCCGTCGGCCAACGCGGGGAGGGGCCAGTTACAGCCCTGGACAGTGGAGTTTGTGTTACACAGACTACCTTCTTTGCATTGTGTTGAAACAAAGCTCAAAACAGTTGAACTATGAACCCGCCGCACATTGGTGGGGCGCTGCCGCCGAGCGATTTGACAAAACTGTCAACGAATTTCTTTTAGAAAAACGAATCTTTTTGTGGTTTTTCGTTATTGAAATCATACTTGTACCTTTGCATGGTTTTCCCATTATAGATTTAAGGATAACACAATGTCAATGCAAAACGTAGCGACGCCGCCATCGTACCACAGTCCATAGATATACTCCCTTCTTTTCGTTGTTGTTGTCGTCGCACTTTCTACAATCTACAAAAGTTGAGTAACCTACGTACCCTTTAGGCATGTCTGGCCCTGACATTTTCGCTCATTGAGAATAGGAGGGTAGTACTCTTGCGGGAGTTGGCGAATGAAGTAGCACTCCTTGCACAGCGGAATGTTTCCGTTGGCTCCTTGATCACATTGGTTGGTAGGGTAAGACGTGCCGAGCTGCTCTGTTCGTTCAAAAAGTAATAAACTTTAGCGCACAACAGTTGTATTAAGTACAAAGTTTTGCCTCTTCAGCTAAGTAACAACAGTGCCCATGCTATATGAGACCAATCAACTTAAGAAAATAAAGGATGAATGCGATGAATATATAATTGAGGATGGGTCTTTACAATGGTGGACTTTCTATCGCTTAAGCATTTACTGTAATATGTGTCCTAT
>NC_049996.1:940859-968237 GCF_000003815.2 Branchiostoma floridae
TACCTTATGAAGTAGATTTCTAGCGAGGTCAACGCCCATGAAGCCGGTTCTTTCAAATGCAGAGTAACCAATTAACGTCAGACCGGTGGCACGCGAGGGTCAGGGAGGAATGTTTCATACCTATTGTCCGTCGATTAGTAGCTGTTAAATACCGTCAATACATTACAAAGGACATCTTTGTGGGGCTTCCTTTAGTTTGCAGCATGTATTTTTATGAGCTGGTCCCTTTGAATGCTGGTTATATAGAATAGAAGGACGGACTGAATAATCAGCAAACAACACGACTTGAGTGCATAACGCATATATTTGACAACTTACTACAGCCGCTGTACACCGGGTCATCAGATACGTCTCTTTACCTTGTTACAAGGTACAAGTTGTAAGTTGTAGAACTACGTACTGTTTTTATTTTTGTGAATGCAAGGAAATAGCACTGAAACATAGGGTGACACGTACTAAAAGTCACAACTTTTTTGGGGTGACAACATTTTTGGGGAGTGACAAGAAGCGAAACACTTCAGTTACAAAAGTACGACCGCATAGTGATAAATAGTAAAATATTCAACAAAGAAAAACCTTTTTAAAAAGTAAAAAAAATTGCACCACGTCAGGTTCGAACTCTGGTCCAAAAGTTACAAATCCAATCACTAGTCAACTACGCCACGAAGCCTTGCGATTCAAACTAATGAAAAAATAGAAGTAAACTGACAAAGCGCGTAATAAAAGAGACGGAAATAAACTGTAATAAACTTTTTAAACTGATATATAGAGTTGTTTGTGAGCAAGTAAAGCTCCCGCACGGTGCAAAGTGACGAACAATAATGCCTGCTTGATTTGAGTTCACGGCATTTGCATGATAAGGAAAGGTGCGAAAAGCTCGCAGTTATCACCCAATGTCAGTGACCTGCCAGCAGCTATTTGATTGGTCCTCGCTAGAAACTACTGAATGTCAAATAGTCTACACGGGGGGGGCGGGGGGCGGGGGGGGGGGCTGGGGGCTCTTTCCTTGGATGAATGACTCTTTAAGCTAGCCTCAACCAGGCTCCGCGGATCAGTGGTAGGAGAGATCAGACAAATAGAGTCAATAGTACGCCAGAGTTAGTGTACCAGGTTTTTCGGTGAGAAATTAGTTCTCTTGTCGGCCGACTCCCTATATAGCTATCGCACTATTGACTAATTGTCAATAGTGTGTATGTGTGTGTGTTTGTGACGCACAGGGAAAATGTCAAGGACAGTTGGCCAAAAAAACCTTCACCTCACCTCACCGTAAGGTATTTCGCCGTAGGCTATAGTTTGGCGTAGAGTGACTGCGCAAGTTGGGTTACACCCTGTCTATACTCTGTCTACAGCACAGATATCTGTACGTTAACTTGTTTACTCCTGCAGACCAGTTTGGACTCAAGCAGCCAACAAACGTGTTACAATTCACTACGGGCAATCAAGCAAGGTAAGCTAGACGTTCTGTTGGTCTCTACCAGTCTAAGTACGCTGACTATAAGATAAATTTGCAATTGCCAGGGGAGTCTGGCCACTGACGGCCAGGAGGGGGAATGTTTCCCTTTCCGTGGGCAAAATATGCCCCTTTATGCCAAATTCTAAGATCATACATGTCCCCTTAGGAAGGCCTGGTGAAGGCTAACGGTCTGTTCTTTGCTTGCCTGTTGGCTAAACACTCTGGAGGAGGAAACTTTGTATAACTGTGAAAGGGGGAGGGAACTGGCGCCTTGGGGAGTTACACAGTGTGTATTGAAGTTCATTGGAATGTGAACAATATTTTAAAATAGCGATCATCCGGTTAAAAAAATTAATCAGCTCATCAGGCTACTTACTTTCGATCACAAAGTGGTAAAAACACCACAGGGCTTAATCAAGCCAAAGCCGATTGTAAGCTACATTGACTCAGTGACCTGTCAGTCTGGGCCTATATAACTTATGATTTATGGCCATTGAGGCATTCCAGGCTCTTTTGCTGGTGTAAACCCTGCTGAAAACTCACAAATTTTGTCCTCGGAATGGTTTTGTAATCAAGTCAAAGCTCACGGACAGGACGATTAAAGTAGATTTTAATTTGTGATGTTTTTCTTTCTAATTATATCGGAGATGTGTGAAGCGGCTTGGTCTGACATACACGTGTCATGTGCACGTGTAACTTTCCTGACCCTTGCGACAATCTGCTTAAGGTACCGCCCAGGAGTCTTCTGTCCCGATAACAATGAGTCATGTCTTTGGAAGTTTTTCTGTACCCTCTACACTGTCTGACGGTCTAGAAAAATGTTTGCTTTGCGTTGAGATCATTTTCAAGAATCTTCCACTTACATAATCAATAAGAGTCCGTAGCTCTTTTTACATGTGATTTCAAATGTTTCGATAAGCACCTCTTTCCGTTAGATAAACTTCATTTGTTCACACATGCCTTCATGTTGGTGTTAATAAAAAGAAACAGAAGTCCTTTTATACCTAATAATATTGTCCTTCCACTACTAACAGAAAGAAATACGTTTATTAGAATCCCAGATTTCACATCTGAGAAAAGCATGTCACTAATACATGCACTACTAAAAACTAGAAACAGCTACGCCAAAGACTGACACGACAAGTATAAATACCTGCTGTTTAAACAATAGTGTGGCTACTCGTTTTTGTTCTGCACAATAATGTAGACACGCACACCAGGCTGAAGTTGGCCGCCGATTGGGCCGCCGATTGGTAGCCACCGATTGGGCCGCCGATTCGTCATTAGACAAAACATAGCATCCCATTCAGACGCCCATTCGAAGAAACTAAAAATTCCTAATTTCCTTTGATAGCTTTAATGGATATCACGAACTGCTAGATAATGTCTATTACCACCCAATGTATGAATACATAAACATAAATGATAACAAAAAGTATGATTTCAACGAATAAGCACAAATAATAGGCCCAATCGGCGGTCACTGACTTGTTCCAACATCAACTACGATACGGCTTCTAGAGCAATTTGCTACTTATCTAAACGTGGCCCTTGAACTTTTAGGACGATCGGATGTGCACGTGACTGGAATCTGTTAGCCTGTGTGTTTGGATTCGACTGACAAGTCAGTGTGGTCCGAGGGGATCCGGAAATAACTGATTGGGCGCGGGAAGAAATAAACAGACGATTACATACATAAATATCACCACTGAGACATTTTTTTTCACTTTGAGAAACCTGATACAAAGTGAAACAAACAGAGCTCCATATTCTTGTTCACAACCCCTATTACGGCCTTTCTTTCTTAGCGACCTTCTAACTTGATGTAAAACTCACCAGCTGCCCTGTAAGAGCTATTTTGACAAGAACATCAGAGTGTACTACCGGCCATCATAGAAACATGAGTCGAACTGATTGCCATTTATAAATCCAAGACCTGGAACATCCTACTGTTATTGTAGAACAACTACGTCAACAAGTACATGTACAGTATTTACATACAGAATACATTGTTTTATTTAAGAAAATATCAATTATTTGATTTCAAACACATGGCAAAGTGAATAATAATGAACTATGTAAAAAGTATGCAGAGAAAGGCAAATTTTTTACTTACCTTTAATGCAAGCTTCGAATCTTACAGAAACACATGACGTTTGGCAAAAAGAGTAAATGTTGAATACTTTGAAATAAACCAAGAAAAAGTTCCAGTCCATACCATGTACACGTAGCTATAAGTAGATCTCTGATGTGTTCATGCCGCATAGTTGTGTCATCAGGCTATTTCCACGCGACATGCCCAGTGTGTGGGCTCGCCCATTGGTCAGCCCATTTGATGAGATTAGGAAGGGAAGGTCCCGCGGCAGGTGTGCGCTCGCCCATTGGTCAGCCCATTTGATGAGATTAGGAAGGGAAGGTCCCGCGGCAGGTGTGCACTCGCCCATTGGTCAGCCCATTTGATGAGATTAGGAAGGGAAGGTCCCGCGGCAGGTGTGCAGGCAAGAGTTGCCTTGTTTCCGCACACCGCAGCCACTTCAAGGAAAACGTCTGTTTGCTGCGATTTTTTTTCTGTCAACCAGGGTACATACATGTGCAATATTAAGAAACACAAAAATCTAGCCATGTTTTTGAGGCATGTTGCATTTTATTATCAGATATTCCGTACATCACTATCATGTCACATTTTCCATTACAGCTAAATTCTAGCATCGACAGAGATTAGTTCAATTTGAAGGTAAGGCATATTTACAAACCAATAAAAAATATCTTGAGGAATGTTACGGTGCCAACAAAGTTCCGGTTTCAACGACCTCAATATCTGACAATGAAGGACAACTGTAATATCATGACAGCCAAGCGTAACATGTTACATACTCTATAAAGAACCAATAATAAATTCCAGTCCATACCATGTCCATGTAGCTACTCAAATACCTAAGATCTAACTAGAGAGACGCCTACATTATTCTATCTACAATGCCCTGCCGATCTAGCATTCCACACAATGTAAAAATATGAAACTACACAAAAATTTCGATGGTTTTTCAACGGTTTACTTGGCAGAAATCTTTCACATGTCAAAACTACCACTGTTCCTAAACACAAATCATAAACTACCAAACAGCAAATTGAACTTTCTAATCTCTACATTGGTTAAGGGAATCTGAATGCAAACAGATTACGAGTATACGTAAACATCTTCATCGAATGTCAGATCATAACTATACTAAATGTCAGTCCAGTCATCAAATTCTACAACGAAGCATCGGTCTTGCATCAGTGACTGGGACATACACACGTGCAAACGTTGGTTCGTGGCCTCTGTTCGCTATCTGTCGCAGAACTTACCTGTAACTTTTACAACGGTATAGTTGTGAACTTTTATCGCTGTGGGTTCGCATGTGACTCCGGAGATGGATTGACTGACGGAAGCTCATATTCCATCGGTAGGTTTTCAACACTGTGTATCCCGCACATGGGTCTTTAGATTAACCTGTCTGCTGCACTGTCTGAACTTCTCACTCTTGTAAGGTTTCTCACTGGTGTGAGTCCGCATGGACCTATTTAAATTACCCGGCACATAAAACTGACATTCCTCACATCTGTAAGGCAGTGTGGTTCCTCATATGCGTCTTCATATTACTATGCTGACTAAACTGTTTGCCGCATTCATCGTACTTGTAGGGCTTTTCACCGGTGTGAGTCCGTATATGTCTCTTTAGATCACCAAGCTGACTGAACTGTCTGCCGCACTCCTCACATTTGTAAGGTTTCTCTCCTGTATGAGTCCGCATATGCTTCTCCAGGGAACCCAACTCGCTAAACTGTTTGCTGCATCCATCGCACCTGTAACGTTTCTCACCTGTATGAGTCCGCATATGCGTCTTCAGACTACACAGCAAACTGAAATGTTTGCTGCATTCATCGCACTTGTAGGGCTTCTCACCAGTATGAGTCCGCATGTGCCTCTTCAGACTATCCAGTTGACTAAACCGCTTGCTGCATTCTTCGCACTTATACGGCTTCTCGCCGGTATGAGTCCGTATATGTCTCTTCAGATCACCAAGCTGACTGAACTGTCTGCCGCACTCCTCACATTTGTATGGTTTCTCTCCTGTATGAGTCCGCATATGCTTCTTCAGATTACCCAGCATACTAAACTGTTTGCCGCAATTCCCGCACCAAAAAGGTTTTTCACCCGTGTGAGTATGCATGTGTCTCTTCATGTAAATCAGTTGACTAAACTCCTTACCGCACTGGCCACACTTGTGGGTACGTGAAAGAGGCTCCTCTTGTTTCAGATGAGATCCAGCCGGGGTCGCCATGTTGAGTAGGTCTCTGACACTGCGGGAATAGAAATGAATTTCAACATTTAGGAAAGAAACCGTAGATTTCTTGACACAGCCCATCCAAACGACTCACCTGTCAAGTAAATTTATAAAAATGATTGCGGCTTCTGTCCAAACGGCATGGTCTGTTGTAATAATAAATTCTGCATGATTGACGAAACATCCTTGCTATTAATTAGCTTTCTTCGCAGACTTGCAGCAGTGTTGTCTTTTATCCTCCAAGGAGAGCCAAGACCTGAGCCCTGCAGTCAGAAAATATTGAAATAATACAATCCTTCGCCCAAACATCCGCATAAATATATATTTATATGGGTTACGCCGCCAACGTCACATTTCCTACCCAGGGTTCGGTCGGGCTGTTTGCTGAAAGATTCAAACGAAAAATGTATGTCAATAACCATATGCACAAGGCATGGATTTTTGGGGTCAGTTTTGTGTTCTGTTTTTGGTCCCCAAAACTGCCACTTGTGTCAAAGTCATCCTTTCTTGAAATACGACTCGTTTTCTGACACGCCACTTCGAATTCTGGCAAACTTGTTTACCTTCCGTTCCCCAGTATGTTGCGTTTCGTTCGCTGTTTTATCTACGGAGCTTGCTCATAGGATTGTGGAACTTCGACAGGATAATCAAAGTATTACGCTACAATAGCTACAAACCAGACAACATTACATGCCACAGAGGGACTATCTAACACGATCACATACCTGACGCCAGGGTCTCGAATTGACTGAGCAGACAGTGCACCTTCCAAGCTTAACTAACATAACAATAAGATATCTACTTAGCCTATGACAGGACTGCTCTCATCGGTCTCAACCAATCAGGGCTCGACTAACGAGTTAATGTATGCAAGCCCTACCCCCCGTACGGTCTAACCTAACAATAACCCTTTTTACATACAACAGTCAAAGGTCATAGGCGTTACAGGTAGTTCAAAATCTTCGGGGTGAGTTAGACACAGTTTGGCCCTTTAGATACAGCACTGCGTCCGGCATACGTAAATAAATCTGCTTGGAGATGACGGATATAGCATTTTTCAAATTCTATCGGTCAGTGATTTTGAAAGGTCGACCCTAAACATCGTGCTGAAGCAAATTGAATATAATTTACAACTGTTTGCTTTTGTTAGCCTCTACCAGACTCCTCATGTCACTAGATAATGGTCAGATAGACAGACAACACACCAGATGAGTCAGCCGGCCCAAAACTACAGTTACCGACATGACATACATGTACGTGGCTGTTGTCTATTTGGCCAGTTTCTACTATTTTCCAGCGACTTGTGCAGCCTGGTAGAGGCTGTCCCATTGTGTGTGTGTGTGTACAAACTATTGTTTAAAAAGCAGTTGTATTTATCAAAGTTGTGTCAGCCTTTGGCCTGACAGTTTCTAGTTTTTATAGTCTCCGTAACATGCTTTTTTTCAGATGTGAAATCGTTTCTTACGAACGTATTTTTTGCTGTAAGCAATGGAATGGAAAAGAAATAAATTCAAAAAAAGGACTTACTTGTCTTGTGTGTTTCTGTTTCATCTTTACTTTCTATTGATATCAACGTTGGTGACCAAAGGGAGTATATCTGGCGGGAAGAGGTGTTAATCGAAAAATTTGAAATTGCAAAGCCTTTTGTCAATATTTCAAGTCGATGAGATATTATATATTCACCCATAATAAACCTATGTATTAACTCAAAAGTGAGAGAAAGGCTCCATAGTTAACCGTCCATTCTAGACCCTCCACAAAGAAAAGGCGTATTTAGAAATTAGTCAGCTGGGGCGCTTTATCCATAATCTATTCCTCGCACAGATGTGTTTAGGTGGTTTGGCTAAGCTTCAAGGTCATGGACCACAAGCGACCCCTATCAATTAGTTGCCATACTGCACGACTCCAATGTGAATGATGCTGCAGTATTGTAATCGATTAATAGGTGTCGCTTTTGACCCCATGTATTCACTGGAAAAATCGAGTTGTTTTCCTTACATACTTCACCGTCTTTAGTTAATTACAGCTGCTACTTGCATTGGTCATAGTCTATTCATAGATAAATACCGGAAACCAAAACCATTCTAGTACTTACCGAGATACGCTGATGCTCCAAAGTACTGCGCGATGTTATTACGGTGACACAGATCCTCACGGCTTCAGAGTCAGTACTGACAGAGTGATCAGTGACACCATTATTTAGTGACTGGATGGGGGAATAAAACCGGTTTGGCAGGTTGTACTTGACAGCGGAACAGATTGAAGTGCTGATTTGCATAAGGGAAAACCAGACAGCATGAGACAGAGGTCTTACAGGTGTTTTGGGATAGTTGTTAAGCCAATAAAGCAGTGAGTCGGCTTTAAAATCGTTTTAGATGTCGTTGTTGAAAATGGTGGGTTAGCTGAATCAGGGGTCAGTGTTTCCGGTGGTGAGAGGTCAAAGGTTACGTACCTGATTACCCTATGCAAAACAAAAGTTGGTCTATTTTTCCAGCGACATGTAGAGTCTTGTAGAGGCTACCGTGTCTACTCTGATTTGTTTACATTGGGGAATATCAGACAACACTGTACGGGAAAAGGAGAACAACTTGGCTAACAGCGATAAGAAAGGTTAACAGCAAGGCAAGGCAAGTCTTTAATGACAAAGACAACAAATAACATCTAACAAGAAAGACAACAAGACATAACGTTCTAACTCTAGCATTTTACAGTAGATTATCAAGGCAAACAATAGTTAGCAACATCTGCAACTAACATGTTTCCATGGCTAATTCCAAACGCTTAGTATCTACAGTAGATCTATGTATTTAGAGTGATCAGTGAAAAATTAAAGTGTCATAGTAGAAAACTATAGACCATAACACCTTTACATAAAATTGGCGATGTCTTATCGTTTCTCTGTCACTAGTGTGGAAACATTCAATCGGCGGTTTTTACACAACACTTCTAGTTCTAATCCACTACGGGGCATGCGACACTGTAATCCAGTTTAATCATAGGAAACAAGCAAGCAACACAAATAGTAATATGATAATCACAAAATATCAATGCATTGCGAAACAGCAACATAGGTAAACATAATGTCCGTAACGTACCCACGATACTCATATTTAATGTCTCATTGATGAGTCTCTTCTTCCCATAGACTTCTATGTTATAATTCGTAGGTCATAATGAAGCTACGTGAAATTTCAGCAGATTTTTCATTCTTTGTCGAGCACATTTACCCTATATCGTGGGAAAAAATTGCCAATGCAAACTATACATAGAAACTTTTTTTTATAGCAATTACAAACTACGATTAGTCAATCCCCACAAAAGGCACTTTTTCGCTGCTATTGTACAACCGCACCACTCAGAACCCACGACTGTGTACCTCCGATCTAGCGCGCGGCTGCCAAACTTTACCTGCTTATTTCTTCAGTTAGAAACTAAATTTCACCAATCTAACTTTTGATATCAGTTCCGCTGGCTAAAAGGGAATTTCTCACCGCTAAAAACATGCGTCTATACAGCCGTTCAGTTTTTGGCTCGGATCTCTTTTAGGGTCCCCACTAGCGGAGTAATACATCAATGAGACCATAAATATGGATTGTAGGTACGTTTGAGCGTTTAACCGTCTGACAATTGTCTAGATCTTAACTATATATCACGCCAAAGGAATGTGTCATTTGTTGCAGACATTAATAGGAGTCCACCAGTGTGAGCCTGCATGTGTACCTTCAGATTAGTTAAATAGCGAAAGCTTTTGTTGCATTTTCACATCTGTACGGTCCCTCTCCAGTGTGAGTTTGCATGTGACGCTTCAGTTGACCCAGCACACGAAACTTCTTGCAGCACTCACCGCAACTATACGGTTTCTCACCGGTGTGAGTTCTCGTGTGTTTTTTCAGGGAACCTCGCTCATTAAACTGCTTACTGCACGTCTCGCACTTGTAAGGTTTTTCCCCTGTGTGAGTCCGCATGTGTGTCTTCAGATTAGATGACTGACTGAAGCCTTTGTTGCAATGTTCACACGTATAAGGTTTTTCACCGGTGTGAGTCCTAATGTGTCTCTTCAGTTGACCCAACCTACTGAACTGCCTGCTGCACTCCTGACACCGGTACGGTTTCTCCCCGGTGTGGGTTCTCACGTGGCCCTTGAGATCGCCAAGATGAATAAACAGTTGCCCGCATTCATCACAGTGGTATGGTCTCTCACCAGTGTGAGTCCGTATGTGTATTTTCAGATGGCTCAACCTACCGAACTGTTTGCTGCATTCCTCACACCGGTGTGAGTTCTCATGTGGTCCTTCAAATGACCTAGCTGACTAAACCGTTTCCAACATTCACCACACTGGTATGGTCTATCACCAGTGTGAGTTGGCAGGTGTCGATTGAGCTCACTGTCAAAGTGAAACTCCTCGTCACAATAGCTGCACTTGTGGGTACGGGGGGAATCCTGCCCGTCCTCTCCCTCCCCTTGTGTCAGATGAGATCCGGCTGCAGTCGCCATGTTTGTCAAAATCGAAATCCTGCAAAGAACTGTGAGAAAACAACAACAACTAATCAACACGGTGAAACAAGATAAAAGTTTTAGAATTCTAGCTTGTCCTTTAGAATGGGAGTACCTGTCTGAGAAAGTTCTTCTGCGATTCTATGAATACATAAAATGGTGGCCAGTTCAATTCTCTGCATTGTTATGAAGTTTTTTTTTCATTTCATGTATTTCTACAGAAAAAAGGACAATTTCAAACAATCAACGATAATAAAGGTTAACAGCAATAACGTATTTTACTTTATAATCAAAACTGGAATACGAAGAACTTTTAAAAAATCCCAGCATACAGCTGCAACTAATTCTAAACGCCAAGAATAACCTCTACCAAACTCCATGGAATGTACGGATAGTTTAATCTTCCCGGGGCGAGTCAGACACTAGTGTTTGGCCATTTGGATACTGACTAGCGTCTGCTGTACGTAGATCTACTCGGAGATTACAAATAGCTTCACGCTTTCCTATCGGTCAGTGATTTTAAAAGGTCGACCTATAAACATCGTACAGAGGCAAATACACACTGTTTCTCTTGGTTATCCTCTACCAGGCTCCACAGGTCATTAGAAATACCAGAAATTCAAATAAACAGACAACACACGAACAGTTAGAGACATATTATATGTGTGTTATCTGTCTATTTGGCCTATTTCCGCAATTTTCCAGCGACATGTGGAGTCTGGTTGAGGCTATTTCTCTGTGTGCGACTGTGAATATGCGGAACGAAACGGGTCGGCACACTATGGTCCTTGGCCAGAATAAACAGCCACCAAACAAGGGCAGTCGACAGGCTGGAGATAGAAACAAAGACAACAATCTTACCTTGTGAATACTGGCGGTAACGAGTCCCTTTCCTAAGACAAAGAGATAGATGTAACTCTCTTGCTTGGACTTGGACGCAGAAGTGTGTACGTGTCTGCTACGCAAGCTCCAGACATTCCAGACAGACACGTTTGACTGTTATGCAAATCCAATATGGTCTGACCAATTAGGGCTACTAGTAGTTTCTGGCACACTTACGTGCACGTGAGGTGTTCCTTTTATTTCAGACAATCGTGCTTGCGTAATACACACTGATACGAATAATGGGCGGTTTCATGCAGTTCTGTCGTCTTCAAGTATGTGAAGGCGACATTTTATTTTTTCCCAAACTCTTTATCTCTTTTTAAGTGTCAGTTGTTATTAACCTTTCGACTGAGAATGGGTAACAACTGTGACCTGGTAGAAATACGTCAAAAAGCTGCAAGTTGCTTCCTATTCTGACGCGTCTCAGTTAGACCACCTTGATTTGATTATATGGATGACATCATCTGTGAACCCTTAAACTGATGGGATCGTGCGAATTAAAAAAAAAAAAATGGCAAAAAAAGTTGCCTTCATAATGAAGCCTTAGTGGTTTGTAATAGGGCTGGGTACAGGTGTGACAGCGATCTCGCCCCCCCGGCGAGATCACTAGCGTTTTCGCCCCCCTTTAGCGTTTTCGCCCCCCCCCCCACCCCAAGAGCAGCTAGTTACTACATATTACAGGTGCGCTACCTGGTACTATACTGCACCTGGGGAGTAACGTATATGGTGTGTTACCGTAAGATGTCATACCTCGAAAGTCGATACTATATTGTTCGGTGCAAACATGACATTGAAATGAAAAAGACAATTTTTGCAGCTGAGGTGGCATAAAAACAGCGCTACTGCGAACGTATAAATCAACACCGTCTATGGTACGGAATACGTCAGCTGTATGTTTTCAATTTGTCACAGTGTTTTCTTTCTTGTGCTGGAAACATTTCCAAAGCATTAACAAAAACACACGTGAATAATAGTTTCTCATTATAAACACTATCTACGCGCAAGTTGATATAGCTGTTGCTAAATGCTACACAAACACTGGTAAATTACCAGTCTTAAGAAACACGGGTAAATGCATCAGTTCCTAAATACTAGAAAAAACAGTCATGTTGGAGGTGAAGATATCCCTTGGCCAGGTGCAAATACCAAAATGTGCGTTATTCTAATTAATACCTAATATTTGCATAATTCATAAAGACATTACATAGTTATTTTGTGGTCACTTCATGGTAGAGACTTCATATTGGAGATACATAGGTTGCATGAGGACAGGTGAATACAATGAAATACATCTTATGTCAAGACTCAGGTAAGTGCAATAATGGGAATACAAGGGACCCAACCCTCCTTGTCTGAAACAAGTTCAACTATCTTATTACCATGTAATTACGTTAATATTGATACTATGAATGGAGTTATGTATCAAACTCGTGTACTTATATCATTCTGAAACTGCATTTTGTGATTTATACCGATCAACTTGTAAAATGTCATGTAAACCCGTTTTTTTTGGGGGGGGGCGAAATCGCTAAAGGGGGGCGAGGTAGGGGGGCGAGATCACTAGCCGGGGAGGGCGAGATCGCTAGTGATTTCGCCCCGGGGGGGCGAGATCGCTAGTGATTTCGCCCCCGGGGGGGCGAGATCACGGGGGGGCGAGATCGCTGTCACACCGGTACAGAAAATTCAGGTCCAGGTCCGGTTCAGGTCCAGAGGATCAGGTCTAGGTCCGGACCTGAACCTGGACCTGATTCAGTCTGAATCATACCAATGATCCATTTCACTACAAAGAAATCTGTTGGGTGGAGTATTAGACTTACACTGGCGTTTTAAAATACTACAACGCTAACTGAACCTGTACGATTGACTGTAAACCTTGGTAGAAATTACTATTAACTCTACTCTACTTCACTCTTGTCATTTTCTTCCAACTGCAAGCGCTAAAACGTGTGAATGCCTGATAAAATGATATGTTAATTTTCTAATCGGTCCAACATCCGGTCCCCCCTTTTTTTTCAGGTCCGGTTTTTCTGGACCGGTCCAATAAGAAAAACCGGTTTTGTACCGGTACGCTGTACCGATACCCAGCCCTAGTTTGTAAGGTTGAAGAAATGACCAAAATACATTGAATACCAAACACGCGACGAACATCGCTGTGAGTTTGCATGTGCCTGCGTAGAACACTTGAGTTACGGAAGCTCCTACTACATTCTGTACACCGGTAGGTTTCTCACTGGTATCCACATGTATATATATCATATCTGCCGAGTCTGAGGTTTGGATACGAGGAACGCTAGTGACATGCTTTCCTCAGATGTGAAATCATTTCTTACTAACGTATTTCTTGCTTTGTGGAATGCCAAAGAAATAAAGTAACAAAGGACATTGTCTTGTTTCTTTTTCTTCTTTACTTTCCAATTATACCAAGGGATTATTGACTAAAGTGATACTCTCCAAGCAGAGGTTGAATCGCGCAGATATAGTAATAGTAGGAAAAATTTTTCCGACTACTACTATATCTGCGCGATTCAACCTCTGCTTGGAGAGTGTACATATAGTTCGTCTGACAGCTGCAGGAAGGGGTTTTTATCGACGGATTTGAAATCACATGTAACGTTAATGGTAAAGCCTTCTGTCAGTATTTCAATTGGATAAGAATGGGATATTCACCCATAATTATAATAGTTATTGCATTTTCATACACATAGGTTATATACCCAAATGACCACAAGTGGTCTAATGAATGAAAAGGAAAAAACAACAACTTATGCAGTAATTTTAAACTAGACAAGTTATCATGTATTGTTTTAGGAAACATCATATTACTGTGACTTTAATCGCTGCATCGAATGTTTTTCTGCCCCATTATAAATTTATGTATGAAGCGGTTACCAATAATATTAGTAGTAGGAATACTACCATGTAATATTTGTAGAGAAACTGAATTGTGTCAAAAGTGACAAGAAAGCTCCATAATAAAAAGTTCATTCTAGCCCCTCCAAAAAACATAACCATATAAAGAGTTAGATTCAATCATGTGAAAAATAGAAGAGGTAGATTAAGTTAAAGGGATGTTGTAGAAGTCACGCAGAGAGTTATGGTGCCATTGCAGTATGGGCTAGGAGATACTGCCCTACAAGAATTTTACAAGGATCAAAAGCGACGCCTATTATTTAGTTGCAGTACTGCACGTCTCCAATGTGAATGATGCTGTAGTACTGCAACCGATTAATAGAGGTCGCTTATGATCCATGTACCGATTGAGGTTAGGTCGAGTTGTTTTCCTCACATACTTCAGTCTTCACCGTCTTCAGCCTTATGTCATACAAAGTAAAGATAGAATGTGTAAATATGGCTTTATGTCAGTGAAAATAGGGGAACTCAAAGACACGGATTATTTTATATATTTGTTTTTGTGTTAAAAGAGACACCCGGAATGGAATGTGTAGGACACCTGATCAAACTTGTCTATCGTCTGTGGATTACTGTTATTGAAATACCTCAGCTGTGAATTATGTCAATCTTAATCTTTGTAAGAGTCTTCGTAAGCGTACGAAATAAGGAAACACACTAAATCTTACTTCAGGAATATATGAGACACTACTATACCGCACAAGTAGAATGTGTTGTCCACCTGTACTTATAACTACCTTTTGTTTGTATAGTTAATACTTGTCTACCCGCCCTGTCAATCTTCGCTAGATAAGATCTCAATAGGCTCTAATAAGATATTTTTCTAATATTGATAACAGATATGGGCAAATACTACACTACGTTCAGAACTTGGACGTCCCAGTGCTTTAGAAACGTCAGCGCTGGAAGAACAGAGCTGAGGATTTTACAGCGCTGGGTTTCCAGTATTGAAAAGTTCCCGAGCACTGGAAATTTTAGTGCGGAACCTGCTCCTTTTTTTTCCAGCACACGGTTACAATGCTGACGAAGGTTTCAGCACTGGGTAACCAGTACTGACTGGCCTCAGAACTGGTTCGCCGCCTCTCCGCCGCGAGTTCAGCACTAGTAACCGAGTGCTGACGGCAGTTCAGAACTGGAAAACCAGTGCTCGCATTGGGTTCAGCATTGGTTTTCCAGTGTTGAGGGAGCTTCAGCACTGGAACAAGGCCGTTCTGATGAATTTCTTCAGCACTGGGCGCCCCGTGCTGATGCCGAATAGACACGTTGCTTCAGCACTGGAAAGCCAGTGCAGGACCCGATACTTTTGTACACTTGCCTCTCTGTCCGACTTATGATGTAAGTTCAAGCGACTTACGGAAAAGAAAAGCAGGAAAGAAGCCCGGCTCCCGTGCACGTGGTCACCGATCTCTGATGCGTTCATACGGCGTAGTTGTGTCTTCATGCTATTTCCCAACCTGACCTGACCTGTGCCCAGGCGTGTGCGCTCGCCCATTGGTCAGCCCATTTGATGAGATTAGGAAGGGAAGGTCCCGCGGCAGGTGTGCGCTCGCCCATTGGTCAGCCCATTTGATGAGATTAGGAAGGGAAGGTCCCGCGGCAGGTGTGCGCTCGCCCATTGGTCAGCCCATTTGATGAGATTAGGAAGGGAAGGTCCCGCGGCAGGTGTGCGCTCGTTCATTGGTCAGCCCATTTGATGAGATTAGGAAGGGAAGGTCCCGCGGCAGGTGTGCAGGCAAGAGTTGCCTTGTTTCCGCACACCGCAGCTCCTTCAAGGAAAACGTCTGTCAACCGGAGAAAAACATACAAATCCAACCATAATTCTGAGACATATTGCATTTTATTGAAGATATGTCCGATATTCTGTTGATCATACAAACAATATCATGTCATATTTTCTGTTACAGCTAAATTCTAACATCAACAGAGATTAGTTCAATTTAAAAGTACAGCATATTTACAAACCAAAAAAAAATCTCTCGGGGAATTTCAAATGTTAGAAGGTCGACAAAAATGTGTCGTGTTTACATACTGATTAACTGTCTCAACAGCCTCTAGAGATGTGTACATGTAAACTATATATATACAGAGAGGGTCAATGCAAGCCAACATTAAAGTAATGAGAATCCCGTGACTTCGACGACAATATCTGAAAAAGTTGTTTAACTAGTTGTCTATGACAGACAGGCCTAAATCTTACTCTAAAAAGAACCACTAATAAGTTCCAGTCAATACTATGTACATGTAGCTACTCAAATACCTTAAATCTAGAGAGATGCCTACATTATTTCAACCAACTTACTAAAATTATCTGGCGATCTAGAATTCTAGCATTTGATACAATTGAAACAACGAAAATAAACAAAATAAACAAAGAACACATCGAAGTTCTAATCCCCACGTCCTTATACCCCCCTCACATTAGGCGCGATTCGATCGAACGACGAGTCTGCGAGCCCCAAATTACGAGGAGGAATGACACTGACGAGAAGGGGGGAACTCTGCAATTTCTTCGTCGGCATCAGGGTCATGCCTCCTTGTAAATTAGAGCTCGCAGACTTGTCGTCCGATCGAATTGCGCCTAATGTGAGGGGGTATTAATATCGGATCACCAGTATACGTAAATGGCTTGTTGAACTGACCATCATCAAGTTATACAACGTAGCACCAAACCTGCGCCATTCCCATATCTATGAGCAAATTAGTTTCGTTGCTTCTCTTTGCCAAACTATCATTGTCATACTTAAACTACTTGTCCCTCTGATACCTAAAGCCTTCAGATCAGTAGCTGTGAATTTCTATCACTGTGGGTTCGCACGTGGCTCCAGAGATGGTCTGACTGACAGAAGTTCTAAGTCTTACTGCATTCCTCACAAAGGTAGGGTTTCACCCTGGTAGCTGTAAGGTTTCGTCACACCGGTAGGGTTTCACCCTTAATCGTGCATGAAACCGCCACATCGGTTACTGTGAAGTTTAATCGCTGTGAGTTCGCTTGTGGCTCCGGAGATGGTCTGACTGACAGTTCTAAGTCACGTACATGTGTCCATATAGAATACAACACGGTGTGTTTCGTATCACCCAGGTTATCAGCCCGACCGCGGGTCGGATCGTCAAACGGCCGAAGGCCGGAGGGTGATCCGACCGCGGGAGGGCTGGGACCGAAGGTGATGCAGAATACGTTTTGCATTTTATTTATGTCATACCCACCTAAGAAAACCCCTGTTTTGATGCAAAATGCGCCGGAAGTTGAACAAATTTGGTGCCCTCGAACAAAAAGTGTTGCAACAGTAATGTTCCAACGTCTGAATCAGGCATTCAAACATTCGATGGCGCCGCACTCGGCCCGCGCCGCTCGAAACAGTTTGAGTTATTCGAATGGAGCCTGTGTGATACGCCTTTCGAACCGGTCTGATACGGAAGTTATGGCCAGTTCCGGAACACCCGTATCGAACGTTTTCGCGTCACAGTTATGACATAATTTATTATAAGTGTTATTACATCCTTCAAACCGGTAGGGTTTCACCCTGGTGCCTGAAGTCTTCACATCGGTAGCTGTGAACTTTAATCACCATGAGTTCGCATGTGCCTCCGGAGATGACTTGAGGTACGGAAGCTCCTACTGCATTCTTTACACTGGTAGGGTTTCTCACCGGTATGAGTCATCACATGGCTCTTCAGGTTATCAAGCCGACTAAACTGCCTGCCGCACTCCTCACATCTGTAAGGTTTCTCACCAGTGTGAGTCCGCATATGCTTCTTCAGACTACAAATCGCACTGAACTGTTTGCTGCATTCATCGCACCTGTAGGGCTTCTCACCGGTATGTGTCCGCATGTGTATCTTCAGACCACCCAACACACTAAACTGTTTGCTGCATTCTTCGCACTTATAGGGCTTCTCTCCGGTGTGAGTCCGCATATGACTCTTCAGATGATGCATCCTACTAAACTGTTTTCCGCACTCCTCACATTTGAATGGTTTCTCATCAGTATGAGTCCTCATATGACTCTTCATACTGCCCTGGCCACTAAACTGTTTGTAACACTTATCACACTTATAAGGTCTCTCACCGGTGTGGGTTCTCATATGTCTCTTCAGATTACCCAGCTGACTAAACTGTTTGCTGCACT
Source organism: Branchiostoma floridae (assembly GCF_000003815.2). NCBI lineage: Eukaryota > Metazoa > Chordata > Leptocardii > Amphioxiformes > Branchiostomatidae > Branchiostoma > Branchiostoma floridae. The sequence continues at coordinate 959,058 of NC_049996.1, forward strand.
CCTCACATCTAAACGGTTTCTCGCCAGTGTAAGAACGCATGTGTATCTTTAAATTACTCAGTCGACGAAACTCCTTGTCGCACTCGCCACACTTGTGTGTACGCGGAAGATCCTCTTCACGTCCATTACTTCCCTTCTCTTTGCCCAGATGAGATACAGCCGGAGTCGCCATGTTAAATAAGACACTGCAGGAATGGATATGAATCTCAACATTAACCCTATTCAGACCGGGGGGGGGGCTTTTGAGGCCCGCGCTAACTTCGATGTCCTATAACGCCAGAACGGCTTACGCTAGAGCCACAAAATTTAGTGAGTTTTCCTAAAATATTGTTGGCAACAATTCTACGAAGTTTGACAAATTTTCCATTTTTTCGTGTTGCCATGGCAACCGTTTGTTCACAGGCAGTTTTGCCAAAAATCACTATTTTTGGTTCTAACAATGTATTTTTCAAATTTATTTGCTATATTACTGTGATTTTGTTACATAAACAAAATCTTATATTATTCAGCATATCTTTCATAATTATATATGCATAAATTATGCTAATTTGATGACGTCATCAGCCCAAAATCCAAGATGGCGGACGGAATGGCCAGATCAAGAAAAACAAGCTAATTATCCCTTAAAATTTGCAACTACCTGGTATTTTTTCATCAAAAACCATCTAAATGAATGAATTTAGTCTATTTCCATTGCCCTTTGTGATTATTTGTTGCAAAAAAAGTATTTTTAAAAATTCAAGGAAGTGGATATAATATGGCGGAGCCCAACTCGTATCTTAGATGTGCATGACGTCATTTTATGACGTCATATTGACGTAATTGATGTTGCTATTGGCAACGCAAGTCGTAATAAACATTATTATTCTGTTACCTGCACTTGTTGTTACATTTTTGTAACATAACTTGAAGTTTTCTGAGAATACCCATTTTTCATGGGTTTGGCCAATATAATCAAATTGATGACGTCATAATTACGTCATCTTACCTCAACGTACCGTCAAACGTCACATACTTGTCAGATATTATGTCGAAATCATGTCCTGAAAATTTGGTGGCCCTACGGCACGTCGTTTTAGAGTTATAGGACTTAGAAGTGGAGGGCCTCAAAAGCCACCCCCCCCCCGGTCCAGGGATGACCAAAAAAGCCCGGTCTGAATAGGGTTAAGGAAAGTCTACTTAGCTGACAAGCACACGCAATTGTAAGTTCATTTATAAATATTATTGCCTCCATCTTACAGACCGACTTCTGATATGGTGTTCTGCATGTTTGAAATCGCCTTGCAAGTATTGGTACTGCAGATTTTTAGGAACATTAGGTTCTAAAAGTTAGGTGTTTGGGTGTTGTTGACAGGCAGTGAAAGGGGGTCAAAAGGTTTTGCCACCTATCCTTTGATCCCGTATACAATAATTCTGCCGTAATATTATACCTTGTTTTGTCGTTTAGAGGCAACCTTGCCAATGTGAGTTTTCATGTTCTAAAACTCAAAGGTAGGTGATTTTTGACAGAAAATTTCTGCCATAATTCCCATTGTTAAGAATATACCGTCTAAAAATAAAAAAAATTGCACTGTGAGTGTTTGCGTACCGGTAAAACAGGTTCGGAAGGTTCTGTTTGATACCGAAACACCAAGGAGGATTAGCCAACCGGATTTGCATTAAAGAAAAAAAGTCAGAATTTCCAGACAAACCTATGAAGCGCAGGACAGTACTTGTAGACTACAAGCCGGAATATAAACGCATAGAATGCTTTTCGTGAGAATTCGTGACAAATTTAAAGCTGTACGGAGCAAAAAGTTGATATGCCTGAGTACATGTATTGTATACATACTATGTGTAGTGACCTACATAGTGAGATTCGGCATACCAGCCAAGTGACCCGATCAACCAGGCCAGCATGCTATCACATACTATAACAGGCTCATTGTAGACAGCGTGTCGAATGATGCTTCCCTCCCAGACTTCTTGCTAGATGTAACACCAGTTGGAGCAGAAAAAATACTTTAGATGCCATAACATTTTTTTTCATTATAGAATATAGAATATAGCAAATAAACGTGAAAAATACATTGTTAGCGATTTTCGCCAAAAAAAGATACCTGTCAATAAACGGTTGCCATGGCAACACGAAAATCAATGCGATTAAGTCAGTGTGGCCTTAAACTTGACTGGCTATTAAGGGAAGAGAAGAGTTTAATTTCCAGGGGAGTTGCCAATGTACTACTAGGGTTCATTGACCCGGGCAGCAGGGTGAAATTAGGGCAGGAGTCCACAATGATCCGTACCCTGTAATTAGTCTGTCTGGTGGAGGCTGTTTTAGCTGGGTGTCATCTGCAAGATGGTTCATTGTATCATTTACTTCACATTAAGTCCCCGTGACCAGAGGTTTTTTCCGTTCTGCCCAAATGGGATCGAAGACGAAAGTCACTCTGTTATGGATTGTTTACGATATAATATATAAACGCTCTAGAGAATTTGCTACTCTCTGTTAGATACATTAATTCAACTACATTCTGGGCGGCGATAACCCTTACTGTGTACAAGAATGTAAATCTGTTCACGAATGTTTACGCTGTAAAATAAATAGTGTAACTGATATGCTAGACCCAATATGTTGCTTATTCATCCCTGTAGACACCCATGTATGCCTGTTTAATTGTACTGTAAGTAGTTATTATAGACCTTACGAAAATCGCTGTACTTTTGTCATGTTGATAAAAATTTCTCTACTTATTCCTTGATTTGTTTCATCTTATTATATCATAACAATCAGGTTGTGGCCTGTTTTCAGGTGTCCCTGGACACACAATAACCTCCTTGCAGAGACATTCACACAAAAGATTACTAGTATTTAGGTCAACAAAAATAGAAATAGTCTTCTTTATTATTTTTGTTATTGTGTAACGAAATGTCCTAAATGCTTCCATGGAGTTTATATTAGGAAATGCCTACAAATTATCAACGTATTGTGGTCGAAGTCAGAGGTCTTTATCTTACAAACACATAGATACTTTCGGAGGGTAGAATCTACAAAATATGTGAAAATGAGCTTAAGTTTGTCTGCTCGTTCTTCCATAAAAGCCACTTTGAATTTGTCGCTTTGTTCGGGTAGGCTATATTATAGTAACGTTAATGACCCGCCTGTTCTTCGGCTTCGCTCACTCGTTGGTTTCATTCGGTGGTTATAGCAAAGGACCAGGCGTTATGACACCATATACACATCGGGGCGGGTCATTAACCCTTAATCAATCAAAACGTAGAAAAACAGATAGTTCTGCTGCGAATATAACACAAGTCACAATGTCATAATGAGTTGCTAAGAAGATGTTACGTACCTAGTAGGTTCTTCTCGGGTCGTCTGCAGGCGGGGGAGTGGAGTGACAAAGTGGAGGGGGCTCAATTTATCTTTTCTCGCCTAGCAAGTATGCAAATGTGTAGCCATTGGTGACGGGATTCGATATAGTGAGGGGTCTGCATGCTCTTTTAGGTAAGGCGTAGGCAGCCTATTTCTATTTCACGTAACTCGTAGGGAAAACCATCTTATCTACATAATTTGTAGCGAGGCGTCCAAATTTAGCGTAATTTCCATCCTTTATTTAGCGTAATACGGTGGGGGTTCCTTTTAACTCAGCATAAATCGGTGTCGAGAACCCCATGCAGATCCTCATAGATTCTTGAGTGTGCCAAGCCTCATCCTGGCTCGTCCACACACCAAGGAGGTTATGAAAGGGAGTTTGACCACCCTCCATGTGATGTCCTGACTGGTACCCAGGTTTAATCTATGGGCAAGGACCCAAAATAACGATGTTTGTACGACCAGAGCTATCATAGATTTGTTTTGTTTTTTTTTCAAATCGGCAGCAATATCTCAGGTACAACTTTCATACTATAACCATATGACCAAGTAAAACGTGTCTGTCTTATTAACACTTTGCTGAAAGGGACGCGATAGAAAATATTAGTCAGACTTCGCTGATATCAACTGCGGTAAGATCGGGTTGATATAAAATACGGATGGTCAAAAGTTCAGATGTCCCAACACCTGCAGCTGGAGATTGCCGTAGGCGTGGAGTACGGACTGGTCCAAAGTAGCTACAGGTGTGTCTAAAGACCTGGTGGATTACTGATCGCTCTTTAAATACCAGGTCCGGGATGATATGAAAATTTTGAAATCTAAATCGTGAAATTGGGACCTTAATCAGTCATTCTGTTCTTAACGTGTGACAAAATAACTGACATTTGAATTTAGGTGCATTTATGTAACCATGTCCTACTTGGTCACTGAACCATGCTACTTGGGCAGCAATTTTTCTCCATTGTCTGCTGACCTTTCAAAAGATATACTGTCCACTAAATTGGTTAATGTGGTAGTTGTATGCTGAAAACGCCCACTTTTAATTTATTTCGAACATTAAATATACTGTCTCACGAAACAGCTTGATTTGGTCGTAACGTTAATATCAATGATGCAATAACTATTCTAGAGATGGTGAATTTTATTACCATGATGTGATCGTTGGTAATTATTCCCTTTGCCAAGAAGGTTATATTTTCGTTAATGGCAAGATGTTGTGTCTCTCTAAAATGGTTGGTGTGGCACTTTCCGTTGACACTGCAGCGGGCTGAGTGTGTGTGTTCGAGTGTTTGTGGACAGCATAACTCGAGATGTTGCGAATGGTTTTGCATGGTATTTGGTGAATAGGCAGGGGTTTGAAAAAGGAAGGTAAAGTTTGATAATGGGCCTCTCAGCGGCGAGTTACGGTACTGCAGCGGAGGTTCAAAGTTGGAGGTAAGATATTACTCATGTGCCAGGTTCATGATTTTTTAGGAGTGGATACGTGTTTATGAGGGGAGTAAGTTTGGGTCCCCTGGTGGCTTGTTTTAAGCTACAGTGGGTAATTGTTTGTTATCTTTGGAAGAGAATAAGTCGAGCAGGGGTTGGAGGATTTGCATTATTATTTTTAGTGCTTGCATACCTCTGAAATGCATTGTACGAAAATCTGGGCTTCATTTACACGATTGATTGAAGAAAATGTGTAATTCCAGAAAGCGACCTCTTTTCTCTGACACTCAGGTCTTTGCCTGACCAGCTTCCATTCATAAGACTTGTATCAGTGATGACAGGTTGTGATAGCAAAACATAGATGCTATTTTTGCGGGTGCCATGCCCTAGAAATATAGGTTAAGTAATCACTTATGTTAACTTATCAATCAGGTTGTGAAAATCTTGCATCACTGTGTTGAGCTATTTTTGTTTCTTTTCTGTCCATTTCCTTTTATTCTCTTCCCTTTTTCACCTTCACCAAGATGGTCATGTTTTTAGTTATACCATGGTGCAGTGGCTATGGTGTCGGTCTGCATGTTAACAGCATAACTTGAGAAGGCGTGGACTTGAGAAGTACCTGTTGTGGAAAAGAAGGTCAAGCCCCAAAATGGTTTACCTGTCGTTTTCCTGGCATTGCAGCGTTTGTGTATGTAATGTATGTTTGTTTGTGGACAACATTACTCGAGGTAAGTTGGGATGGATAAAATAGAATTCCCAACTGTTAAAAACACACGTTCATGCAGTAGCTTGCTTTTGAGTAAGGTACTAATTACTCTTTAGCAATACATAAATGAGACCTTGAAGTCTTGAAGGAAGGCATGGTTATTTGGGTGTGTTCGCGGAACTCTAGTGTTTAATCATAAAATAAAGTCTTATAACTTGGCATCGTGTTTCGCCACTGTCTCAAAATGCGATTTTTTTGCTTTTCAGTACGTTTAATTAAATACTTTTGTAAGAAAAAAATCAGACTGAGTATATGTAATGATAATAAATCTAATTGTTGAATCGGCACAGGGTGTACTTACATCATCCTCAATGCAACAAAATTAATCATTATGATTTTGGAATTGAATAGATAGCATCCTTTTTTACATATAAATCAATATTTTATCTGTCCTTATTTTTTCACATAACAAAGTTACGACAGTCAACATCGATCATTTGGGATAAGACTTTGCTCACTTTTCAGCCATAACTCAAAGTGTTGTTTTTAATTGTAGTTCAGTTTCAGTTCAAAGTAATGCCCCAGCGACAGTGAATACTGAATTGAAAATAAGCACCCAAAAATGTGAAAAAGAGGCTCCTTTTTAAACTGTATCCCTTGATCTGAAATGAAAAATCAAATGATGCTGTTTAATTCAATACACTTTAAGTCAATCGATTTTGTTGCATTGATCATGGATCATAAGTTTTAACGTGCATAAAAATGATAATTGAATATTGTTGGCCGCAAACGGAAAGATGATTGGAATTCCAAGTAACAGTAGCTAATCGACATCTAGTAAGGATACGGATAACGTTTTTTATGCCAGGTAAGACCAGTCCTGTGTACGATTGTTACGTTAAAGTAGTATGATTTTTTGTTTTGTTTTTTTGTTTCTTATATTATATTTCCTTCGCATAAGTATATGAATCATTTTATGACAATCAAACAAGGAAATACTTTTTTTTCATTATGTTACTGTTGTATGTATAAGGAGAATATCATATCGTAAAAAATGGATAAGCATTTTTTACTGATATATTCATATGAAAACAAATTTTTTAAAAGCTTACACTACAAACCACTGTTACCCGTGATCCTAGTCGACGAATAAATGAACATGAAACATGTGCATATAATACATGATCTGTGTCGTTTTACATGCATGTTACATCATTACGACACCATCCTACAACTGTATGTAGAACAAAAACAGCATCTCTCTCATGCATGACAGTTCAAACTAAGCGAACATGTCATAATAAGCCAATACAATGTGAGTCAGAATCATCGAGGCCAGAACACCAACACCAATAGTAGCAGAGGTTGCCTTCGAGTCTGTGAATAACAAAGGTATACGTATACTATGAATATTCGAACAAAAGATATGTAGAAATTAGTTAATAAATAGAATTAAGTACAAACGTATTGCAAAAAATGATGATACAATTACTTGTATGCCTTGAGCATTTTTTTCTATTGCAATAGCTTAAATCATATATTTTACTTGAGGTAAAAATAAGATATGAATACAATAGAAGTATGAATACGCTCTGCATAACTGATGCACCAAGTAAGCACGACTGTATAAAGGTATATCATAGCATGGAGGTAAAACAGGACATAGGGACATTGCTCTGGTAACGTAAAGGTGGTCTGTGTTCTTACCGTCATAAGCTGTACCACGGGGAGCCATAGTGGCCTCAGGTGGTCCTGTGGTCGCCATTCCGCCAGGTGGCATAGTGATGTCAGGCTGCCCTTCTGTGGTTAGACCACCAGGGGGCATCGTGATGTCAGGCGTCCCTTCGGTTGTCGAACCGCCAGGAGGCACCGTGATGTCAGGCTGCCCTTCCGTGGCCATTCCGACAGGAGGCATCGTGATGTCAGGCTGCCCTTCTGTGGTCAGACCACCAGGGGGCATCGTGATGCCAGGCTGCCCTTCGGTGGTCAGAACGCTAGGAGGCATCGTGATGTCAGGCTGCCCTTCGGTGGTCGGACCGCCAGGAGGCATCGTGATGTCAGGCTGCCCTTCGGTGGTCATACCGCCAGGAGGCATCGTGATGTCAGGCTGCCCTTTGGTGGTCAGACCGCCAGGAGGCGTGACTATGTCAGCCTGTCCTTCGGTGGTAGGTTTTATGTCGCCATGGCCTTCGAAGGTGGTCTGAGCATCAGTCACAGTCTCTGATGTGGTTCCTGCAGCAACACCCAATTACAATATAAACGCTTGTGTAGTTTTTGTCTTTTTTAACGACGTTACCCGAACTCTTAGGTCTAGCAGATGGCATGAAACATTGAAAGTAACGTATTTAAACAGTGCCGCATACAGAGAGAATGTAAAGGTTGTCTTTTACCTCCCCGACCAAAGTAAGGTATCCATTTCTAAACATCGGTGAAGTGAAGAAGGTCGTGTAAGGCACGACGGGTTTCAAACTCGGGACCTCTAGATTCCGAGCCAAACACGCTACCAGTTACGCCACAAACGACACGATACCCGTACATGATCCTCAAGTTAAGACCCATCATCCCTAACTTCCACCTACCCATAATCGTCGTTCTTATAAATAAAATTTTGAAAACGTAATCATGATTGAGACAGAAATTTACCGCAGACAACACCGTCCGCTTCGTCTTCAAAATGCGGACAGTCGCCGTTGATTTCTTACACCGCAAAAATGTAGCAATGCACTGCCCGTTTAAACAGCCTTTAAATAGCCTTTACTGTCAGCGCACACAAAACTCCTGGATGTAAATGTAATAGTACCAGCCATTATAGATTCAAACTTTGTAGACACGTCACAATACTCTAAAGTACACATTCTATGGGTAGACTGTTCAAAAAACAACGTTACAAATAAATGTTGCAAAAACACGTTATTGACGAATATAATAAAGCGTCATTAATTGATTTTTTTGTCTAAAACGGGGAATTCACAAAATACCTAAATATCTCACTCAAAAAGTTACCAATAAAGGTTTCTTATTAATATCTAAGTGTTATAAGACTTCTGTTGTCAAAAGCCGACGCAACGATGTTATAGAATGACGTCATCTGTAGTTTAGCTATCCGCCATCTTGGATTATCAACCTTACATTTTTAAAGATACATTTTTTTCAACATATAACGCTAAAATCCCATGGAAATGGATTAATAACGATCACATGAATGTTTTCTGTAAGAAAATACCAAGTAGTGATGAAATCTGAGGGAAAATAAGCTTGTAAAACTTGATATTGTCGGACATCTTGGATTTTGACCAATTACGTCATCTCATTAGCATAATTTATGAATATTTTATTATAAATGTTCAACTTATATGTGTTAGATGTTAAAGTTATATGAAAAGAAGTTAAGTTTAGCAAGAAAATCTTAAAATCCCATTGATTAAACCAAAATTATTGATTTTTGGAAAATTTGCATTTCAGAAACCCGTTGCCATGGCAACACTAAAAATAATAAACTTACGCATTTTTTTAAATTGTTGCCAACAATATTTTAGGAAAACTCACCAAGTTTGGTTGTTCTAGCTCAAGCCGTTTGGGAGCTATAGGAGGTCAAAGTTGCCACGGGCACTTTTAGCCCCTACCCCCTACCCCTAGTCTGGATAGGGTTAATTAACTTCTGACAACCTTTGCATGTAATGTACTAGCCATT
>NC_049996.1:968337-971212 GCF_000003815.2 Branchiostoma floridae
TTAATTGATTTTTTTGTCTAAAACGCGGGAATTCACAAAATACCTCAATATCTCACTCAAAAAGTTACCAATAAAGGTTTCTTATTAATATCTAAGTGTTATAAGACTTCTGTTGTCAAAAGCCGACGCAACGATGTTATAGAATGACGTCATCTGTAGTTTAGCTATCCGCCATCTTGGATTATCAACCTTACATTTTTAAAGATACATTTTTTTTCAACATATAACGCTAAAATCCCATGGAAATGGATTAATAACGATCACATTAATGTTTTCTGTAAGAAAATACCAAGTAGTGATGAAATCTGAGGGAAAATAAGCTTGTAAAACTTGATATTGTCGGACATCTTGGATTTTGACCAATTACGTCATCTCATTAGCATAATTTATGAATATTTTATTATAAATGTTCAACTTATATGTGTTAGATGTTAAAGTTATATGAAAAGAAGTTAAGTTTAGCAAGAAAATCTTAAAATCCCATTGATTAAACCAAAATTATTGATTTTTGGAAAATTTGCATTTCAGAAACCCGTTGCCATGGCAACACTAAAAATAATAAACTTACGCATTTTTTTAAATTGTTGCCAACAATATTTTAGGAAAACTCACCAAGTTTGGTTGTTCTAGCTAAAGCCGTTTGGGAGCTATAGGAGGTCAAAGTTGCCACGGGCACTTTTAGCCCCTACCCCCTACCCCTAGTCTGGATAGGGTTAATTAACTTCTGACAACCTTTGCATGTAATGTACTAGCCATTATAGTTTCAGACCTTAAAGGCACGTCACAATACTCCACAAAAGCATTCTATGGGAACAAGACTGTTGCAGAAGCACGTTATTGGCGACTATAATAAAGCTCATGTGATCGCTGTTATAAAACACCTCACCTATGGCTATGGCTGCATAGTTCAACTGGAAACCCTGAGCAGTCTCAATATCATCAGATGTAAACCTCACGAACATCTGGTTAGATGTGCTGGCAACGGGGTCGACTGACACTTCCCCTGTTAAGCTGGAAATCAAAATAAGTCTTTCTTCGGTCAAACAAAAATGTTATGTTTCATGTTTCAGTCTTAACAAGTTGTTGTTAGGTTGACATTCTCCTATTTAGTTAGATTTTTTATGTTTGGGCACAGCCAAGGTGATTCAACAAGTACGGTTTAGAAATACAAACGGAAAATGCGTAAGAAACTGGTGTTTTTAACTCGTATGGGAAATGTCATTGATGTAAATTGTAGAAGCAGATGTATGTCATTGATAAGCTGAACGAAAAGTACGATGTTTACTACACATTCTTATATCACTTTTTCTTTTTACTGAACTCTTAACAGAGTGTGTTTGCTTTGAATTTCACCACCAAGATTTCTAAGCGAAACTTTATCCCTACCGACCCAAAAAAAATTGGCTAGGGCGTAGTTTTTTTTTTCATAGGGTCGGTCCAGTAACTAAACACGCAACAATTTCTTTAGGAATTGCCTTAAAGTTTGCTACCCACAAAATAGTAGAGCTCTGAAAGCTGAAACTAGCAATTTACACCAGAACCGACTCTCTACATCATACAAACTTCCAAAATCAGTTTGACTGTTTAGGCCATCACCTCTGCAATTCTGGAGCATCATCACTGCCCCCATCGTAGATGGTCAAAAAGTCATAACCGTCCTCAAGCTGGAAGCTTCTAAATTTGAGAAGAACCATGCTTCCTTCTGCCACAGTGATTGTCCACTCACAGGTCGCATCGTTGTTGTAGTTGTCGGGGTAGTTCGGTGATGTCACAGTACCTCCAGGTGGAGCCGTCAGGATACCTCCACATCCGGGAGCACTGGTTGTTGCAGCTGTGTCTTAAGAGAAGACAAAATGACATCAACTGACTTTACTGTAGTCTAATGATTGGATCCGTCAAAACGTAGACACGACTTTTGTTGCATAAGACCTTGGTCCATATGTTGAAAAGATGTAAGGTTCCAATTATCTATATTCATCTATTGCTAAAACTAACTTATACATATTCATATATTCAAAAGGCTTGACCATTGAAAAAAGGTTATCGTGGCATTTCCTAATAGATAATGCAAAAGAAAGCCTTAGATATGTTAATATTTACCCTATTAACATATCTTCATTAGTTCATTTATTGCTGCCAGTGTTTTATGATAATTTTGTCATTTGTTCTGCAAATAAGTTTCTCATTAACTAGCCAATATCTAGGACTGTTAACCCTATCCAGACTGGGGGGGGGGGGGGGCTAAAATTGCTCCCAAACAGCTTGTGCTAAAACAACCAAACTTGGTGAGTTTTCCTAAAATATTGTTGGCAACGGTGTTTTAAAAAAATTGCCTAAGTTTATGATTCTTAGTGTCGCCATGGCAACGGGTTTCTGAAAGGCAAATTTTCCAAAAATCACTAGTTTTGGTTTAAACAATGGGATTTTAATATTTTCTTGCTAAACAAAACTTATTTTCATATATCTTTAATATCTAATACATCTTAGTTGAACATTTATAATTAAATATTCATAAATTATGCTAATGAGATGACGTAATTGGGCAAATGTAAGATGGCCGACAATATCATGATTTAAAGTATAACAAACTTATTTTCATTCCAATTTCATCACTACTTGGTATTTTCTCACAGAAAACATTCAGGTGAACGTTTTCAATCAATTTTCAAGGGGTTTAAGCGTTATCTGTAGTTTAGGTATTCCCCGTTTTAGATAAAAATATCAATTAATGACGTCATAAATACGTCATATTACGTCATAGTGATATAAAAATTTCAGGAATTATAAAACTCGATAAGCACAACCCTCCCCGCAAATTTGTTGATCATACAGTAAGCTGTTTTGAAATACCCAAGGGGGGGGGGGGTCGAATGAG
>NC_049996.1:971312-990613 GCF_000003815.2 Branchiostoma floridae
TATATTCCCACATTACGCACAGGCTAGATGCCATGTAATTATCATGCACAACATTATTCCAAAAGAAGGGGAATGCCGTATAGATTTGAGAAGCAATGTAAAATATATGTATGTTTTTTCCTAAAGCCGTAGATAGCAGCTCACCCCCACAGTCCGCCTCGTCCTCTCCTTGCGAACAGTCGAGGTAATATTCATCGCACCAATAGTCTGCAGGGATGCACGAACCGTCCAAACACTGCCGTTCACTCTCCTGGCAGCCCCCAGCTTAGGAAAAGACCAAAAGATTAGTATGAGAAAAGTGAGTTCCACGATCTCATACCTTTGTTATTTTTTCTTTACCTTTACGAACGATTTTCTTGTGTGTTTTGCATTAATATTATATATATATATGTCCTTTTTCTATAAAATGTATATGTTAACCATATCGATCTTCATCCCAAATGACAGTTTTGTGTTTCTCATAAAAATTCATTCGCATCATTAATCATTTCATGATAGTCAAACAATGAAAAACTGTCTTTTGCGTTTTTAAACAGAATATTATGTGGCGAAAAACAGATAAGCATTTTTTACTGATCTTTTCATTTGAGAACAACTTTTTAAAAGATCTTACACTACACACCACTATTACCCGTGATCCTATTCGACGTATATCTAAACAGTACTGTTTGAATATAATAATAATGATATTGGTAATAATATAAATCACGAGGATGGGACTATGTAAGGTAAGGTAATCATCTGTAAAGTCGTAGATAACAGCTTATAATTACCCAAACATTCCGCCTCGTCCTCTCCCTGTGAACAGTCGGTATACTGTCCATCGCACCAATAGTCTGCAGGTATGCACGAACCGTCCAAACACTGGCGTTCACTCTCCTGGCAGCTCCCAGCTTGGGAAAAGAGCAAAAGATTATTTTGAAAAAATTTGAAAATGAGTTCCACGATCTCATACCTTCGTTATTTTTTCTTGATCTTTACGAACGATTTTCTTGTGTGTTTTGCATTAATAATTATATTTCCTTGTTTGCATAAAATATATAAGTAAACCATCTCGATCTTTATCCCAAATGACAGAAGCAGACAATCTTATCATAACAAAGAATGCAATGTTTTGGTGATGAGTAGCTGGTTGATCATCTATATGATGATAACGTTAAGCGGATTCGGCTATTCATGTGGTGGTTATAGCAATCGGCAGCCCCCAGCCTAGGAAATTTAATTCTCTACACACAAAGAATTCAAACTATCCTTTGCTTGTTCAAGCATGCTAAGACCGATCCGTTAAAAGTGATACCTGGCAAAAGTCAAACAAACGTGTACCTGCATAGAAACTAATCTGCTTCTCACATTGTATATTAACTTACACAGTGTGCAGTAATTTATTTCATAAATTAATGCCGTTTGCCCAATAATCACTAGTTTACATCGCTACCTCTATTTCTCAAAACAAGTAAGTTGTAGTTGGTTGCTCACGTGCACCCCCACAGTCCGACTCGTCGTCTCCATACCAACAGTGGATATAACCATCACACCAATTGTCTTCTGGAATGCACAAGCCGTCCAAACACCGGCGTACGCAGCCTCCAGCTTGAAAAGGGATGACAAAGGAAGATGGACATGAGAAACAATTTCAAATTGAACTGCTATGGTGGTGATATTAAATTTGTTATAAGGATATTTCATGGATTATTCTCTTATTGGTTTTCATTTCATCTTCTCCTTGCGGATAGCTGTTTTAAACATTACACCGATAGTCCTCAGCGAAACACGAACCGTCCCAACACTGAAGCTCACTCTTTGAGCCGGGGCTCTAGCCAGCTCGAATTTTTTTTTCCATCAGCCAATTCCCATTGTCGCGAAAACCGCGACAATTAAGTTAGAAAGACGGAACTGAGACCTTGAAAAACGAGTTTTTAATGAGATTATCGTATGCGACAGGGCGCCGACTTACTAAGTCAACAATCATAACAATAGCAAGACAAACAGTGTGTGGCTTTCCGACCGTGGACAGCGTCCACAAGCCGCCTGTAGCTTCCACAAAGAATTTTTGTCCGTCAAGGTGGACGGATTGGTTTTAAAAATTTTCCGTCACACGCAGCAAATTTCCGTCAATTGACGTAAAAAACGGACGCTGGCTAGAGCCCTGCTTTGAGCAGTCCTCAGCTTGGGAAAACGAAAGTTGGCAGTCTGAGATGAAAACATTCTAAATAATCTACTTTCATGGCAACCTACAAATGGTTATTGGGATGTAACATTAGTTACATTAGAGTTAGAATGAATACAGTAAGGGGGAGGGGGGCGATGTCTATCTACGAAAAAAAAAAAATTTCTTTCGATCTCTCACTGACGGAGCCAGGAGTCACAGTTTCTCTCACCCCTGGTCTGTCGGTTATATGTTTTTCGGGGCCATAGTGGCTGATTGAGCGTTTGCCTTTGACATTTTGCACTGTACCTTTTCGGGTACCCAGCACACTATATCCGTTACACAGCCAAAAATGCCTTTTCTTGTTTATCTTGTCTTGCTTCCTCACAGAAAATTTATGTTCCGTGATGAAAATTATTCTGTCCCAAAGAAATCTTAGAAAAATGTGCTTGTCCTTGTAAAGTTTATGAGACGATTTGAGATTCGTTTTCTTTCACTGCTAAAATGCTTTTCTTGTTCGTCTTGATTTGCTTCCTCCATGGAGAAAATTACTGATGCGAGAATGTAAGTCATGTCATATTCGGAGGAAGAAAAAAATAATGTATTTCTTATGAGCTGAATCTTGTTACAAAAAAAGCAAGAATTACTAGAAATGTTTTTCTTGCATCATAAGAAAAAATGTAGAAGATTTTGCTTAAATCCCCCCATAAAATTGTAGTTTCTTGTTTTGCTTGAAATTCATTCTACATTTTCTTCCTGCAATTATATTTTTCTTCATATAATAATTTTCCATGAGGTAAGCAAAACAAGAAAAATCATTGTTAGTAGTGTGTGTGCGATAAAGGCTTTTATGCCTACTAATGCAGGCCTGCTCATTGAATGGTGTCAATAAATGTCACCGCCCTCTTTAGATTTACAGGTTCAGACCTTACCGAAACATGCTGGCACGTCACAATAACCCCATTGTTGGTCCGGATCCATAGTGAAGCACCAAACGCCATAAGGGTCTCCATCCGGATTCCGGCAGTAGTTCTGCTCCAGTCCGGATGCCGGATAATTAGCGGCTGTGACGCCGTGTTGGTGCGGTGTCTGACTGTCCCAATGCTGACACGTCCTGCCTGTTTCCGTCATAGAGATATTTCCTCGGTAAGATGTCCCATTGCCTGTCAGGCAGTCTAAGGGTAGATGAAAGGCAAGGTCTATTACGCATATCGTTTTAGCAATTAGTAATAGGTAATGTCTTTATGAAAATTGCATGTGGATCCCTTAAAACCTTGCTCGTTTTCAAAATTATCCACAAGGTCTGAGGAATTATGCCCACTTTTTGAAGAAAAAAAAAACATATTAGATCAAGCTTGACCTAATGATGACCTTAAACTTTTGGAATGATTAAGCGAAGACATCTTTTGTTTGATATATAGAAAATGGAGAACAAGGGTTCTAATATCTATTTTGGAGCTTGAATAATTTTCCGGATATTAGTTCAATCTCATAATTTCCTTCATGCAATAAAGTAGTTTGCATAGTATTACAAGCGTCCAAATGGTAAGTATAAACTATTGCCAGTTGTCAAATTTAAACATAAAGCAAACATTTGACGGAAACAATAAAGAATATCAGAATGAAGTATCATATTTTTAACTTGATAGTCCATACAGCTGCATGTCCGAAGTCAATATTTAGATTTTCCTTGAAAGCAGGAAAAAGTTGTGGATTATTTTAGGAGGAAAAAGAATTTTGTTTATTTCGAATCCTAAACCTTGTAAACAGTTCGGATGTCTTTATAGGTAAATAGAAAGCCAGATTATTAAATCCAATGACAATCCAATGCGATTTTTTCCACGCCTACCCTTTGTTCTACCCCCCCTTCTTATATTGTACACGCTTGTACATTTGAAAAGTTGCCCTTGAACGTATCTTTGAAGAGATATATACTACTTTATCTACTATTTCTCTTTGGGAAGAGTTAGTATGAATTGACCTATCTGAAATCCTCGCCAAACCCAACGCACCTGCTGCCATTCCTAAAAAGCTCACTTCGACTAACCAAGGCTGTTGGTTTTCCGGGCCAGTTGCCGTGATAAGCAGTCGCCAGAATCGACTCGTGGCACTGAAGCCGCCAAGTGCTAAATCCACAGGCATGTTATAAGGGGATTCAATCACGTGAATCCAGTCATAAGGATCCGAACTGGCTGATATTTGAAACTCAAATGCCGTACAGTCGTGGGTTATGTCTCCGTAGTTGGTGATGCGGATCGCGGAGAGAGTATGAGCTACCAACAAGTCAAAGATGATGTACCATGGGCCGGGACTGATCGGGTTCCAGAAAGTACCAACATCACCGTCGAGAACTTTATCTGGGCCAGATGTATCAGGTGATAATGTTGGTGTAGCGTCGATAGCCCAAGCAGGGGAGCTCTCCATCCACCCTGGTAATTGGGAAATTGAATGGACAAAATTGGTCGATGTAAGTTAGACATCCAGGCATTAAGGTACGCCAAAAAGTAGTGACTTTAGCAACTGGATATGGTTTTGGTCAAGGAACTGGATATGGTTTTGGTCAAGGAACTGGATATGGTTTTGGTCAAGGAATTGGATATGGTTTTTGTCAAGCAACTGGATATGGTTTTGGTCAAGGAAGTGGATATGGTTTTGGTCAAGGAACTTGATATGATTTTGGTCAAGCAACTGGATATGGTTTTGGTCAAGCAACTGTATATGATTTTGGTCAAGCAACTGGATATGGTTTTGGTCAAGCAACTGGATATAATTTTGTCAAGCAACTGAACATGGTTTTGTCAAGCAACTGAATAATATTATGGTTTTGGTCAAACAACTGGATATTATTTTGTCAAGCAACTGAATATGGTTTTGTCAAGCAACTGAATAATATTATGGTTTTGGTCAAGCAACTGGATATGGTTTTGGTCAATCAACTGGATATGGTTTTGGTCAAGCAACTGGACATGGTTTAGGTCAAGCAACTGGGTATGTTTTGTCAAGCAACTGGATATGGTTTTGGTCAAAGAACTGGATATGGTTTTGTCAAGCAACTGGATATAGTTTTGGTCAAGTAACTGGATATGGTTTTGGTCAAGTAACTGCATATGGTTTTGGTCAAGTAACTGGATATGGTTTGGGTCAAGCAACTGGATATGGTTTTGGTCAAGGAACTGGATATGGTTTTGGTCAAGCAACTGGATATGGTTTTGTCAAGCAACTGGATATGGTTTTGGTCAAGGAACTGGATATGGTTTTGTCAAGCAACTGGATATAGTTTTGGTCAAGTAACTGGATATGGTTTTGGTCAAGTAACTGCATATGGTTTTGGTCAAGTAACTGGATATGGTTTTGGTCAAGCAACTGGAAATGGTTTTGGTCAAGCAACTGGATATGATTTTGTCAAGCAACTGAATATGGTTTTGGTCAAACAACTGGAAATGGTTTTGGTCAAGCAACTGGATATGGTTTTGTAAAGCAACTGGATATGGTTTTGGTCAAGTAACTGGATATGGTTTTGGTCAAGCAACTGGATATGGTTTTGGTCAAGCAACTGAATATGGTTCTGTCAAGCAACTGAATAATATTATGGTTTTGGTCAAGCAACTGGATATGGTTTTGATCAAGCAACTGGATATGGTTTTGGTCAAGCAACTGGATATGATTTTGTCAAGCAACTGAATATGGTTTTGTCAAGCAACTGAATAATATTATGGTTTTGGTCAAGCAACTGAATAATATTATGGTTTTGGTCAAGCAACTGGATATGGTTTTGGTCAAGCAACTGGATATGGTTTTGGTCAAGGAACTGGATATGGTTTTGGTCAAGGAATTGGATATGGTTTTTGTCAAGCAACTGGATATGGTTTTGGTCAAGGAAGTGGATATGGTTTTGGTCAAGGAACTTGATATGATTTTGGTCAAGCAACTGGATATGGTTTTGGTCAAGCAACTGTATATGATTTTGGTCAAGCAACTGGATATGGTTTTGGTCAAGCAACTGGATATAATTTTGTCAAGCAACTGAACATGGTTTTGTCAAGCAACTGAATAATATTATGGTTTTGGTCAAACAACTGGATATTATTTTGTCAAGCAACTGAATATGGTTTTGTCAAGCAACTGAATAATATTATGGTTTTGGTCAAGCAACTGGATATGGTTTTGGTCAATCAACTGGATATGGTTTTGGTCAAGCAACTGGACATGGTTTAGGTCAAGCAACTGGGTATGGTTTTGGTCAAGCAACTGGATATGATTTTGGTCAAGCAACTGGATATGGTTTTGGTCAAGCCACTGGATATGATTTTGGTCAAGCAACTGGATATGGTTTTGGTCAAGCCACTGGATATGATTTTGGTCAAGCAACTGGATATGGTTTTGGTCAAGCAACTGGATATGGTTTTGGAAACGATAAGACGTTTCAACTGTATAGACCCTCTCCAACAAGATCTCTTCAGTGTCACTGACAAAAACTACGGGATATCAGTTGAAATGTCTGACCGTTTTCAGAACCATATCTAGTGGCTTTAGTAACTACTTTTTGGCGCAATGGACAAAAATAGGTACTCATTAGTTGTATAAAAAAGAGTTAAGACTCGTGTAAATTAATGTAAATGTCTAAATATTGGCTCGATTATGGAAATATAATTGAAATTCTTTCTTCAGTTATTCTCCACAGAAGATTTTGGCAAAGCTAGCAGAGTCTGATTCGTCCTCTCCTCGCGGACAGTCACCATAAGCATCACACCCATAGTCTTTATGGAAGAATCAACCGTTTAAGCACTGAATTTCATCCTTATAACAAACCTCGCACTGGCCTTAAAAATACGACGATACGCATGAGAACTATACAAAAAGTAACTTCGACTGTGATCTAGAATTTGGTACTGGTCTATATTTCAGAACGCGATATCTATTTTACAAACTGATAAGACGTAGAATTGCTGCTTACACGGGCAGTCCGACTCGTCCTCTCCTTGTGAACAGTCATCAGAACCATCACACCAATAGAATTCAATGATGCACGAACCGTCGAAACACTGGTGAGCACTCTCCTGGCAGCCCACAGCTTTTAAAAAAGATCGAAAGGAAGATAGGCATGAGAAATTCCACAATTTCATACCTTCGCTAATTCATCGTAGCATTCACGACTGATTTATTTTGCGTGTTCTGAAGTAATTAGGCATAAGGTCCTAGTTTACATAAACTATATGAGTAAACCATCTCCGCTGCTCAAATTACAGAAACAGATAGTCTTATTGTCCTATTGTTGTTACGGTAGTTGTTTGCTCACCCCCACAGTCCGACTCGTCCTCTCCTTGTGAACAGCTAGAATAACCATTACACCAATAGTGTTCAGAGATGCACCAACCGTCCAAACACTGCCGTTCACTCTCCTGGCAGCCTACAGCTTTTGAAAAAAAAATCAAAAGTTAGCTAGATAGGCACGATACATTTCATACCCTCTACAATTTCATACGACTGATTTATTTTGTGTGTTTTGGATTGATTATACAAATACAGTCCTGTATAGAAATTGCTGAACTTTCTTTCCAACACTGAATTAACATACTTAGGGACTTACCCTGAATTATCGGTCAAACTCCGTCAACCTTGTTCCCAGAATGACCCTCTCTATCTCCAGCAGTGACGCCAGGAACACGCCACTATTGCAGGAGGGGGTCATAAGTATCAGAAACTCTATGTCGCCCCCCGTCTCTGTTGAGTGTGGGCCGGTAAGCTCGAATGTACACTGCCTTCTTCACTCCTCGCGCGAAGAAATCCTGTTCTGGGTCTAGTATTTTCTGATACTTATGACCCCCTCCTGCAAAAGTGGTGTGTTCCTGACATCACTGCTGGGGATAGAGAGGGTCTTTCTGTGAAAAGGGTTTGCCGGAGTTTGACTGAAAATTTAGGGTAAGTCCTTATATTAATTCAGTGTTGGAAAGAAATTTTAGCAATTTCTATAATGTATTGTACCAACACAGTTGAACTTTCATAAAGTCCTGGTTTACAAAAACTACTAAGTAAACCATCTCCACCGCCCAAATGACAGAAGCAGACAGTTTTATTGTCCGTAGTTGTTTGCTCACCTTCACAGTCCGACTCGTCCTCTCCTTGCAAGCAATCATTATACTGACCATCACACCAATAGTGTTCAGGGATGCACCAACCGTTCAAACACTGGCGGTCACTCTCCTGGCAGCTCCCAGCTTGTGATGGGATGAACAAGGAAGATTAGCAAGAGAAAAAATTGCAAAAATAAACTGCCTTCCCTAACCTTAAAATTTTCCAATACCAAATCTATCAAGATTTGGTATTGGAAAATTTTATTCCATTGATTGTATAGCATTTCAATTCAGTACAACAATTCAAAACGCGATGTTTATCATATACAATCAGTACCTAAGAGACACTAGTACTTACCCCCACAGATTGACTCATCCTCTCCTTGGAGACAGTTCACCTCCCCATCACACCAATAGTTATCAGGAATGCACGAACCGTTCAAGCACTGGAATTCATCCTCATAACAAACCTCGCGTTCACCATGGCCTTGCAAAAAACGAAGATTAACATGAGAACTAAACGTAAAAATAATTTGATGGTGATCTGAAATTTGGTACTAAAATATAGCACTTTTATATTTCAGTGTGCGATATCTATTTTACAAACTAGTAAGACGTTGCATGGCTGCTACCCGCTACTATGCGCATTTTCAGTAAATGTCTTGGGGGTAAGTGGGGTAAGGAGCGCTCCCGGTGCAGGCCATATGGGCACGATAGGCCGGGCACGAGGGGCCGGGCACGAGGGGCCGGGCACGAGGGGCCGGGCACGGGGGGCTCGGCACGAGCGGCCGGCGGTACCATGATACGTGTGTGGGGGCATTTCTTCACTGGGAAAAACGATTTTTTAATCATTTTTTTATGTTTTCTATCGCTAGAGCACCCCTTCTGTGATTCTCAATAATTAGTTTTTAACAAATGAGCTTAATTACTCAAAAGACACCCCTTAGGCATGAAAGAGTCTACGGTCACAAGAGGCCAAAACTATGGACTTTCTCCCAACTGATTAACAAAATTTTCAGTCAATTTCTAAAATGCAATACACATGTTTTCTATCACAAGAACACCCATTCTGTGATTCTGAATCATAAGCTTTTAACAAATGGGCTTAATTACTATGAAGAGATCCCATAGGCATAGGTATCAAAGAGTCTACAGTCACGACAGGTTTAAACTACAGGCTTTTTTTCTCCTTACGGAGAAATCAATTTTTTATCATGTTTTCTATCAATAGAGCAAGCATTTTGTGATTCTCAATTATCAGTTCATAACAAATTAACTTAATTATCCAAAAGAGACACGGTCCCCTAGCCTAAGGGTCAAAGAGACTACGGTCATGATAGGCTGAAACTATGTGCTTCTTGCAAACTGTGAGAAACAAATTTTCAATCAATTTTCTAAAATTGATTGAAAATTTGTTTTTCCCAGATAGGAAAGGCCCCCCACACGTATAATGGTACAGTCGGCCCCTTGTCCCCAGCCCCTCGTACCCGGCCTATCGTGCCCGAATTGCTGGCACCGGGAGCGCTCCTTACCCAAATGCTTATGCCTACTAATGCTGCTCAAAGAATATAACTACAGGTTTACAGGTTCAGACCTTACCGGAGCATGTTGGCACGTCACAATAATCCCATGGCCGTTCCGAATCCGTGGTGATGCACCAAACTCCGGAAGGGTCTCCATCCGGATTCCGGCAGTAGTTCTGCTCCAGTCCGGATGCCGGATAATTAGCGGGTGTGACGCCGTGTTCGTGCGGTGTCTGACTGTCCCAGTGTTGACACGTCTTGCCTGTTCTCGTCACAGAGATTGTTCCTCGGTAAGATGCTCCATTCCCTATCTGGCAGTCTAAGGGCAGATACAAGAGGTTAGAAATATTACTTTCCTTTGTTTACTAGACCATTAGGCTTATTGTGAGCCACTTTAATGCTATGGGTTACATTAATTACACTATGATGGCAGATGTCCTCTTCCCTTAGTCTTGAAAGGTTTTAAGTTATACACTGACTTACTTTATGCATGGCATCTTCTGGAGACCTCAAAACTAATGCTCGAATGCAAAAAAAGGAAAATGCAAGAAAAAACGCTGCTAAATCAGAGGACTAAACATGTAGTCCATACTTTCGAATACTTGGTCTATGTCATGTTTACCTCTAGTAAGACTATGTAATCGTCGGTATTTCAAATATGTTTTGTTGTCATTCTTGTTTATATAAGGGGAACATGGGCGCCGTGGCTCCATGCCCTGACCATGTGCCCCCATATCCCGGAGAGCAGAGCGTAAAATTTTGATTGACCAAGGTTGCCCTTGGGTAACCTGTGACCACTGTTCTAACTATTCTGAAATGAATGCCATGCCATCCATTGAATTAAGTCAGTGTGGCCTTAGGGAAGGCATCACGAGAGGCTTGTTACACAAGGATTAAGTCTAAGAAATGACAAGCAAAGGAGCTAAAATGTAAAGGCAATATTTAATTTGTCTCATCGGGCTCTTGTAACAATGCAGGAAGGCAAATTGACATTGATTCTTCCCGATGAGATACAAACTACACAACGTTATCATTTTCCCAGCTCCTAAATCTCATTAACTCCAAAGGGTCAGAAGCTTACCGCTGACGGTTCAATTTTGATGAAACGCAAAGACTGTGCAGGGGGATGAAAAATCTATATGTTTTATCGAATTTGATTCAAGAAATAATGTTTTGTTGTATTTACTGGTCAATATTGTTGACTGGTTCGGGTATGTCAGATACAAAGTCGGGTATGCCGGTGGTTGACTTGGTTCTAACGGTGAATGGGTTGGATCTGCTGGTGGTTGGGTCGGGTCTGCTGGTGGTTGGGTCGGGTCTGCTGGGGGTTGGGTCAGGTCTGCTGGTGGTTTGGTCGGGTCTGCCGGTGGTTTGGTCGGGTCTGCTGGTGGTTTGGTCGGGTCTGCTGGTGGTTTGGTCGGGTCTGCTGGTGGTTGAGTTGGGTCTGCTGGAGGGTGGGTCGGGTCTGCCGGTGGTTGGGTCGGGTCTGCCGGTGGTTGAGTTGGGTCTGCTGGAGGTTGGTTCGGGTCTGCCGGTGGTTGGGTCGGGTCTGCCGGTGGTTGGGTCGGTTCTGCCGGTGGTTGGGTCGGGTCTGCTGGTGGTTGGGTCGGGTCTGCCGGTAGTTGGGTCGGGTCTGCTGGTGGTTGGGTCGGGTCTGCCGGTGGTTGGGTCGGGTCTGCCGGTGGTTGGGTCGGGTCTGCTGGTGGTTTGGTCGGGTCTGCCGGTGGTTGGGTCGGATCTGCTGGTGGTTGGGTCGGGTCTGCCGGTGCTTGGGTCGGGTCTGCTGGTGCTTGGGTCGGGTCCCCCGGTGACAGAGTTGGGTTTGTAGGTAGGTTGGTCTGGTATTCCGATGGCTTGGTTGGATGTGCCGGTGGCTCTGTCGGGTCTGCCAACAACAAAAGACACATTTTCTGTCGAGATTCGTCTTTCATGTTTTCAACTTCTCCGTTAAAATGGATGAGTAAAAGTATTCGAAACACATCATGTAGATACTGCCTTAAAAACACCATCTTTTTGTACCTGTAGGTGTAAGGGATGGGTCCGCTTTCACCACATAGACGGCTATAACGGTTGCCACCAGACTGATGGCCCATTGTCCAAAGCGACGTTTGGTGTCCATTTTGGGTTAGCTATTGTAGAGAAGAAAAACTCTTGAATAAGTCCATATGTTTATGAAGAGTCGAAATATTTCAAATATTTGTTGTTGTATTTTTGGATTGATTGATTCGGATATTCATTATATATGGTGCTATTCTTCCTGGAGTCCAGGTGAATGATATTAGCAACCTTAAAGCGTCCACAGACATGCACGGACGTTATAGGGCCTTCACACTGAAACCGAATTAGTAGGAACCAAGCAGAACCAGCCGGAATGAAGTATTTGTAACATTCGTGCCACATTCGGGGCCATTCGGGTTGGAATTTCAAATGAACCTTATATCCCATTAACAAGAGAAGGAATGAGCCAAAACACCATTAGAATGAAAATTCTTTTCTATTCCTGGAATTCTTAGTGCATTCTAGAAATGCCATATATAATTCGATATTCCTCCACTTCGAATGCACCTCGACAGTTTTGAACATGTCAAAAAAGTTCGGGTCAACCAAAAGAACGGGCACAAATAATTGAAATGCAGTGAGAATTTCTAGAATACACTACGAATTACCAGGAATTGCCAGGAGTAGAAAATAATTTTCATTCTGACGGCATTCCGGCTCATCCTTGCTCTCGTGTGAAAATACCTGATGAATGTCTATTGTCCTCGGTAAGTATATGTAATTGGCTATTAAGCATGTGAGAAGTCGCCAAAATGTATGTTAAAAACAGAATGAATTCGAAGAAAGAATGACAAGATGTTCCTTTCTATGTATGTTATAGAAATACCTAATGGATATCTATTGTCCTCGGGAAAAATATATGTAATATGCTATTATAGGCTAGCCTGTAAGGAGTCACCAAAATGTAATGTTAAAAACAGAATGAAGAAAGAATGACAGGATGTTCCCTTCAATGATTAAACCGTTAATAATTTTCAATTTTAGACTGTATTATGATACCGAGGAGAAACCTGGAACAGACGCCAGTTTTCCATATCGTGTGTCTTGCATACGTACGGATTTATACTTCTCCGGATTTTAATTTTCTAGAGCCGTACTGATCGTGTTGTCGTACAGCCATATAATGTTCGTTCGTGCGAGTACATTACGACAGGTGTCGGTAAAAAGAGATGCGCCACGACATACGTACTCGCCCTACCATCAATTGATTCCATTTTAATTGCCAATAAAAACGTTGAGTACGTTCAATTAACTGCCAAGGAATTTTTATGCGATGGAGTAAAAACAATATATATCTTGCATTGCACGAGATGCGTGAGGATCTTATATAACTGCGCATGCGTCAGCATTGAAAGCACGATTAAAATTCTAAAAAAAAACGAGAACCAATTTGCAAAATGTTCCATGTTTCTACTAGTCCAAAACAGCGACGCATATAATTGTCCTGGGGTAGTTAGTATTTCTATATCTGAGCGAGTTCCAATGCAAGGAAAATATGACCCAGTGCTACGCCAATACCTGAACAAAATGTGCATGTATTTCACTCTCTCACTATTTACGACTGGTGTCTGTAAAAAGTGATACGTCATACAACCATTCAATTTTGTTTTAAATGAAAAAATTAGTACGTTAAATTAACTGTCAAGGAATTTTTATGCGATGGAGTAAAAACAATATATATCTTGTATTGCACGAGATGCGTGAGGATCTTATGTAATTGCGCAAGCGTCAGCATTGAAAGAATGAATAAAATTCGAAAACAAACAAGAACCAAATATTTGCAAAATGTTCCATGTTTCTCATAGTCCAACACGTGGACGCATATACTAGTAATTGTCCCGAGGTAGTAAGTAATTCTACATCTCAGCGAGTTCCGATACAAGGAGAATATAACCCTATACCATGCCTATGCGAGAGCACAATGCACATGCGTATAGTTTTGCTGTTAAACTTGTGGAAACTGTTTAAAGCCTATGTTCTCGGTAAATGCATATATATTCAGGCTAGCCAGTAAGAAGTCACCTAAATGCAGGTTAAAGACATAATAAAGAAAGAATGACAAGATATTCCCTTCAATGGCAACACTGTTAGAATTTTCTAAATGTTAGATTTTTTCAAAAAAATTAATATGAAATTTTGAATCTATTTCAATTCCTTTGAATACTTTGGAAACATTTTGAAAGAGATCACACAAAAATCTCTTTATTTAAAATAATTTTCAAACAACTGCAGGATTCTTTCACTTTTAGGAGTATTTACAAAAAATGGTAAACTTTGCTAAATGGTAGAATTAGTTTATAACCCCATAAAAGTTAGTCACTTTTGTCTGCCTGGTATATTTTTTAGATTTCACTGATGGGCACTGATGGGTCCTTTGTGGTAGGCCATTGACATGACACCCAACCATACAAGGATGTGTGAATTGCTTTCTTTCTAGCCCACTGACCCAATATTACAAAAAATGGTAGAAAATGGTAAATAATGGCAACATTCTGTTACCATTGTTTACAAACTGTTAAAAGTATTCTGTTCCACATTTTGAATATTTCAAAGGTTTTACAGACCGGGAAAAATATCTAGAAAGTTCAAATAGCATTCCAAATATTTCCAAAGTATAAAATCTCCTGGACATATAATTGAAAACAGTAGAAAAATGTTGTAAATGATGACAGTGACAACCCTCGCGGTGACTTAGAATAGACTCTAATACAGAGGAGAAGCACCATCTGAAACGAACGCCATTTTCCCATGTCGTGCATCTTGTATACGTATGGAGTCATACTTCAAAAGATTTTTAAAGTTTCCAAGGACGAACTTATTCACAGCAGCACAGTATCGCGTTGTCATACGGCCATATAATGTTCATTTGGTGCGAGTACATTTTACGACTGGTGTAAAAAGAGATGCGGCACGACGCAGTCGCTATCCGATCATGTGATTTCATTTTAATTGCCGTGTAAGATATGTTTAGTCAACTGCCAAGGAATTTTTATGCGATGGAGTCAAAACAATATATCTTGCATTGCACGAGATGTGTGAAAATCCTATGTAATTGTCAGCATGGAAAAAAAACGAAAAACAATTTGTTTTCAACAGATGGTGGCATACAATTGTCTTCAGGTAGTTAGTACATGTGTTTCTACATCCCAGCAAGTTAAAGTACACAATGGGAATATGACCCAATGCCACGAAAATACGAGAGCTAAATGACATGCGTATAGCTCTGTGGTTAAACTTGTGGGAACTGTGGAAGGTAAGGACGATTCTGTCAATTCTACGCACCGAGTAGGTAAAAATCGGGACTTCCATCGGCGGTGTTTCTATCGAAAGTACAAAATAAACTGTTTCTATGGGTTGCTTAACCCTCAAACCACCGTACCTTTTTTGTGACGTAGATTACCGTATGGGGTCAAAACTGACCCCATAACGTTTTGTACAAATACAATTTTTTTTGGTGACTATTTTTTGTGATTTGTATATATGTATAGTTTCATTAATCTATGTTGGGCAGTTTGACATGATTAGGTGAGAATAATTCAAGCTCATTATCATATTTTATGCTAAAGATAATGAGGACCACATTTTGCACTAACTATGTTCAGACCGGGTAGGGTTGTTTTTTATGCCCCCACCCACTTCAATGTCGCATATCCCCTGAATGCCTTATGCTAGGGCCACCAAACTTGGTATGTTTTCAGAAAATGTTGATAGCAAACATTTTAATTCAATAAAGTAAGTTCATCATTTTCTATGTTGCCATGGCAACGGAATTCTGACAGGAATATTTATTACGAAATTTTCTAATTTTGGGTTAAACATTCAAGTTTTAAGGTTTTATTGGCAAACCACACTTTTTCATGACATCTTATCAAATTCAACGTAAATTTCATGATTCAATATTTATGATTTATGCTAATTTGATGACGTCATCAGTAAAATTCAACTTGGCGGCCGATTTTAGCTAGATGACGTCATGACGTCGTCATATAACATGATAATGACACAAAAGTTGTTACCATAATTTTGGTTTACATGTACATCATTTTCAGAAAAGTTCGTGATCATACGATAAGTTGTTTAGCTGTGGGTCTCAAAAGTTTGTTTAAAACAATGCTGGGGTCAGTTTTGACCCCACAGGACCATGCATAGACTTTCTAGGATAACTTAACTAACAATGAGCCAATCTTGGTAAAAACGTATGAGAAGTTATAAGACATATACACAAACAAACTCTCGGGAGGAAATTTGTTTTCGAACAGAAATGCGATAATGGCACATATTTATATACGCCTGGGGTCAATTTTGACCCCATACGGTGGTTTGAGGATTAAACGATCGGGAAGGTTTTCAACGAATGTTTACAGCATATTGCGTTCTAACAGTAATTCTTTAAAGCCCGAATGTTTCTGCACTATGTTTATTTAAGCTATGGAAGGAATCAGTTTTTATGAATTGCAAACAACGCAACGTAGTGAGTTACAATCTTTGCGACCGTTTCCTTTAACGTAGAGATGTGCATGAAGTGGAGTCGTAAACGGATGTAACGCTGGTTCACCTTTATCCGAGGGCGACCTTTATTCGTTGTTTATAACAAAAAAATCTTATCTAGGGATATAAAGTCGACGGACATGTACAGTAGTTTGAAATCGGAGCATTTTGAAAATATTGCAAATTTTAAACCACATTCAGATGACTTGATACTCCAAAAGTGCTGTTTTTAAAGACAACGGATAAAGGTCAACCCGCAAATAAAGGTGAACTAGCGTTATCAAAGTAGCTTAGATTAAAACACACTTACTGAGTTCCTGCAGCGCCAGAATTCGGCGATGCCACAACTCGGACCGCTGTTCTCTTAAAAATGAAAGGCTGTGGTCTAAACACGGTATCTACTTTTTCCGATCGTTTGGTACAACCAATCACTGTGTTTGATATGAATACACTCAGTACGTCGGAGAAATTCCACCCTTTAGGTATCCTATCAGCGTCTTCTTTACCAAAACTTCACCGGCACGAGGCTTTGTGGTATCTCTGCAGCTACAGATGCATAATTTAGTGAGGAATACTACGAAGAACTAATTGAAGCATTATATAGAAAAGCCTATATCTTTCTGATTAAAATGTTTCGTGTTCACATAATTTGTGCTGAACACTGGGAAAGTTGCTAGGCAGAAATGCTATATTTGGTAACTCTAGACTTTATACATTAACCGAAATACTACATGTAGTACTTTGGGGTACAACAACTGCTAAATCATATTTTCCGACATCGTTGAAAATACGTGTTAGTTTTTTAGACCAGACATTACAAGTTTTGTGATCAAAATATTTTTCTGTTCTTGTTTTATTTTAAGATATGATGGCTATAACAACAAGATGTCTTAAAAGTGTCTAAATCATGGGAACACCCGTGTACCCATGTTATTCTTCCGATCCACATTTGCTTGAGCATGCGGTTACCGATGGTTACAACGTGCGACCAGGCTTTAATTTCCTTTTGTCTTTTGCAATTTGAGCCAATTTTTTGGGCCCCTTAGCGTTTTTTTTCAAACTGCAGGGGCCGATTTTAAAATGGAATAATTCGAGAAAGGGTGGACGTATTGTCTTTATTGTTGGTGTGTTGATAGTTTGAGTGATTATTTATATGAGCAAGTTACAATCCGTAGTTAATTTACATAATCAAGGAATGAAGTTGAGAAATCAAGAAGGTAATGTTTTTGGTAGCGTTCGTGGGATTGTGGGGAACACACCTTCATGCAGTCGTTTGCTATCGGCGTAGGTACTCTTCAGTAATGCATGAATAAGACCATAAAGTTTTGAATAAAGGCATGATTTTTGGCAAAGGGATGTGTTCGTGGAACTCTAGTTTTGAACATCGCATGACAGTCGATATCCGACGCAAACTGGCCTATTACGGCCCAAACTCATGTTAGTTACCATTGAAAATCGATGACACCTCAAGCTTAAAAATGACGCGGTCATCATGGGCAGGGATCTGGTCCTGTGAGGTCCAGTTTTTGACGGTCGCAGTCGCGTTGGCCAGGTGGTCGTATATATAAAATAATTCGTGTCTTTGAATTCCCCTATTTCACCGTCTTCATAAGACTGAAGACGGTTAAGTCTGAAGTATGTGAGGAAAACAACTTAGCAGGTACATGGATCAAAAGCGAAACCTATTAATCGGTTGCAGTACTGCAGCATCATTCACATTGTTTGTTTGTTTTTCATTCTTAATTCAGATACCAAACAAACACATACATACAGGTAAACATGTACAATACAATAATCATGCGGCATTTAAAAGAGAATACAGAGGTTCCCATTTTCTGTTGTGTACATACAATTTGTTTTTACGAGTGGCTATAGTTTTTCCATTGTGTAAAAGTACTTAATGAAGGTGTTAAACTTATTGATAGACAGTATTGATTTCTCACGATTTCTATAGATGAAAATTTTTCCCAACAATATAACAACATTAGACGTTAACGTGATAGGACTTTCACGCTCTAAATCCCCCAGTATTACATTCAATGCGTTATCAATATTCAAATAATGTCCTGTTACACTATTATACAAAGTATGAACATATTTCCAGAATAATGTTACAATATGACAATTCCAAAATTAGTGTTTAATGGTTTCTGCATCTTCACCACAGAAAGAGCATTTCGAATTATATTTAATATTCAAATGTGCAACATTCGGTTTGTAGCGAGGAACTTGTGTAATACTTTGATTTGGAATATCCTACTTGTCGAGTCGATTGTAGTTCTGTATGCCATTTGAAATATTTGTTTCAATGGAAGGGCGATGTTGAACTCGTCTTCCCAGTAGGAGAATTTTTGTTCTGGATTCATCCTTAAGATTTTTTTCCAAAACATGATCATAAATTTTCTTGTTGATTTTTACCACTTTCAGCCTATCATAATGTTTTAGAATTGGTTTACACACTTGTAGGTGATTGAAATCTTTTTTGTTTTACTTGAACACGATGTACACAATGTAAAAACAACTTGAAACCAATTGTATGTTCAGAGCACAGATATTTCTTAACTAAATCATTATATAATATGTTTTTTCCACTTATATCAAGCAAATCCTCTACAAATAAGATGTCCCAGTCAACAAAGTTTGCCCGTAGAAAAGGTTTTCCTTCAACTTTAAAGTCTAAATTTAAACATAGCATTTGTTGCTGTTGAGACTTGGGATCAGCAGATTAAATTGGAATGACAACCATGCCAACAGCGCAACTTTGAAAAATACACTCAAGTTGAGATTTTTTTCTTGTACAGTCTTAGTGATAGTTGTTTCATCAGAACCTAATTACATACATAGAGTAGACCTTTTACAAAAATTACATGTGTATTAGACAGTAGTTTGGAACGAAACCGATTTCTATTACAGTATACTTTGTAGACTCAAAGGGCTTTCAAACTAGCATTGAATGCATCATTCAATTAAATGAGTTTCGTTCCCTACATGACATGGTTTGGAGTTCATTTCTAA